>NW_020653719.1:11633844-11679172 GCF_003589595.1 Hyposmocoma kahamanoa | reverse complement strand
GTAGCGTGTGCAAACGCAATAAACATCCGTTATTGTAAGAGACAGCTAAACACTGGGGGTAATGAAAAATAATCTCTTTTCTGATATTTATATTCTGATATTTATCTACATGCACGTTTTACTGTCATTTTTGTCGGTGTTGTGCTTATTTCAATTTTATCGCGCGCGTCGCGACTATTATACGTAGCTATGCTACTGTGGCTGTTGTGATTGTGATGTGATGTGGCATTTTTGACAACGGCTTATTTTGTTTATTAATACAAAGATCGAACACAGAAAAAAATTTCGACCCGATGGGATTTGAACCCATGCCCATCCTGCACCGTAGCATTGCTCTAACCAACGGACATACAGGTCAAGTTACCGAGTTATCGAAATTCAATTCTCGTATGTGTTTTTTTGTTATAGATCTTTGTACTGTGGCTTTCAGTA
This sequence comes from Hyposmocoma kahamanoa, assembly GCF_003589595.1. NCBI lineage: Eukaryota > Metazoa > Arthropoda > Insecta > Lepidoptera > Cosmopterigidae > Hyposmocoma > Hyposmocoma kahamanoa. The sequence goes on along the minus strand of NW_020653719.1, from coordinate 11,678,740 downwards.
TTCGTCGCCTCTAGTGACATCTTGTGAGAGCTTTTTGAAACTTTCTCAATGCAGTACAAAATAAATAGTAAAATTGTTTTTCTAGGTGTTCGATCTTTTTATTAATAATCATAACAAAACTAGTCAAGTTAATTCACAAAAAATCTCAATAATACAAGGGCTTATTTATTAATGCGGTGCGACTACAGGATAATACTTAGAACTACATCGCACCCTCCGCAATGGACGAATTCGAAAATAATATTTTTTGTTAAACTGAAAAATAAATTAAAAAAATTAACTGTAACAAACCTATTTTACATCATATACTTAACTTTGTTTGTAATAATAGTTCCAAAGTTTCCCGCTAGACGCCATTGACCCACTTGGCATTAATTATGAATCGCGGTGTCAAGATTTTCCCTCGAATGGTGACTACTTTAACACGATTTTGTCTATGTTGAGAAATTGGGGAATAACCGAGAGTCCCTTCTTGAGAACAACTGCCCGGACTTTCTACAACCTCATGGAGTTTTAACTTGGCTGGACCTGCCTAACTAAATCCCACAACAGACTACCTTCTTTACAGTACAATATAAAACTATTTATTTCCGATAAAAACTATATTACTGATTATAAACCTAATGCAATAGATCGAATACACTCCATGTAACATTAAATGAAAAGCACTACGTTTGTAAATTCACTCAGAGAACAGTCGCATATCTTTCGACATAAGTTTTGTGTATACTAACCCTTCCCTCATTACAATCAACCTCTTGTTATATAACCTGTGCAAGCAAGCCAGCACAGAGACCTTACCAGTCAGGTCTTGACCCCGGATCAGTCCGTTTACACAGACGTCATCCGGTTCTCTAAAGGCTGGTAGTGCCTTGGGTGAGCTGCCCCGGGTGTACAGCGTCCTCTCTATTGTCCAGATAGGTACCGGAGCTGTAGGCACGCTCACTTCCTTTGACTCTAAAGTCCATTACCAAATCTCCTCTTTGGTGGCGGAGCTGTAGGCACGCTTACCCAATAATGAAGCGTCGAAAACTACCGGAGGATCCGGTCCCTCCAGCCGCGTAGCAGCCGGTCTCTCCGGGCTAGTGCCGGAGACGCTGGTCGCTGCGCCCGACTTAAAGGGCAACTCACGTGTCCCGCGCGTCTAGACCACTACAAGACGCGCTAGGTGCGCGGGAGGTGAACAATGTTTTGTTGTGATTGATTCAGTTCTGAATTCGCAAAACAAGAGTCCGTTTTTTCAGTGTATGCTTTTGTATTTATAAAGTTAAGTATTGAAAACACATAACTTACGGTCGTAGATATACGATTCACCCTTCAAATGGACCGGAAGGACGGTCGTAAAAACTTTTGATAGATAACTTTTTTTATTGTGGATTTTTCGCAGATTGAGCGCTTGAGTTTTGGAATTGCTTAGTTGAATAGATAAGTAGATCAGTTGGGCGGAAAATGCGCGGCAGAAATACTTACTGCGAAGGTTGTTCTTCGTGCAGTAGGACAAAGTTGCTTTAAAGTTTTTGACGCTGCCGCAGCCAGAAGCGACTATGTGTTTTAAGAGAATGTTCTATTTCTGATTTGACAGAATTGGTATCTGTTTAATCGCGCAGCAAGTACCTATGTAGAAAAGAGTTTAGTAGAAAGTTTTCTAATATGGCTGCCTATTTACATAGCTAGGTAATCGTATTTACATAACCTCACAAATCTACATATTTCTACGTTCTTTGTCAATAATTTGTAGAATTGAATTATACTGTACATTTTTAAATATAATATTATATTATATTCCCATTTGGTTTTTAATAAAGAGAATCCCAAACATTTGTACGTTTTCATAAAGGTGCGGAAATGTCAACTTTTGGATGTCCTGACCTTAAAAGCAAAACTTTTGCAGTGAAGCAAAGTTTTTTTATACAAGAACGATGATATCGCTAGCCCAGAAACAAAAATCGTGTAAAAGAAAGAAAGAAAATACATGTATTTGTTTAACACAAAGACATTTTTTTCACATGAAAAACACAAAAATAATACGAATTACGTGATACACATATGAAATCGTATAACTCAGATCATATAAGTCAGAAAAGGATGTATACCATGGTTGTTGCTAATATCCGCATCCGCATCCGTATCCGCATCCGCATTCGCATCCGCATCCACACCCGCATCTGCATTCATTGCTGCTGATATTCATTGCGGATTGCTGATGTTCGTGTCGTGACATGACCTAAAAGGCACGCTGGAATAATAATTTACAATCCTCCCAGAAACAGACAGCAAGTCGAAAAAGCTGCTCAGCTGATGTTTTTAGAGTATCAGTTTGTCAAAATACCACAAAGATTAAGCTAGGCAGACGGATTGTTTTCATGCATATTGATTCTTTTGTTAATAAGCCACAAAATCATTGAAATAATATTTTATTACAATTCCAAAGAAATTAGACAGGTTTTTCATGTAGATAGTTTCAGTGAGGATGTACATTTTTCGCTTTTTTTGAACATATTATATACAATCAGCGTCCTCATCTGCTTCCGCTAATGTGTAAAAAACCTGCATCAGCTATGCTTAGAGCCTTGATTTTGATTGCGTCTCCCGAACGGAAACTGCGTCTTTTCCGAGTCGAGGCGTATAATATTGCAGGTGGGCTTCCCGATTAGATCAATTCCGATTTAATTAAAACCAGGGCCCAGATCTATACAATGCCCAAATATATCCAAAAGCCCTTAAGTGTGAAAATGAAATGACCAAAAGCAACATTTATTTAATTAAAAACCAGTTTAAAAACAGACGAACACTGTCGAAAGTATAAAATAAAATTCGGCACATTGCGGTTTGGAGTGGGAGAAAGCAGCAGTGCGGTGCCAAAGTATAATTTTATTGTCATTTTATGGTAACACCGCAGTCAGATGGCGAGATTTTATTACTATTGTTCCTTTGCTATAATATGCTGACGTCACATTAAGCTTTAGAATGTAAAAATATGTAACTTTTGGTCTACGCAATACGGACAAAAAACAAATGATATAATGTCATTTTTAAGAAATAACTGCACTAGTTTTGTTATGATTATGAGTACAAAGATCGATTACATAGAACAAATTTTCGTCGACCCGGTGGGACTTGAGCCCAAGTCCATGTTGCACTGTAGCATTGCTCAAACCACCGTCTGGAGCCACGGGTTCAGTTACCGGGTCCACAATTTTTTTTCTGTATGTTCGATGTTTGTATTCATAATGATATAATGTCATTCTATGACCTACGAAATTCAAGTACTATTATTTATGACGTCAGGTGCTACAACAAATAATTTTGACGGCCATTTCATTCTGAGCATGTCACAGCATTCAATCATGTTACAACAAAATTAACCGGACCTCTCAAGTATGTGTGATGCCATAAAGGGCTCCTTGGGTGGCTGTAACCAGCGCGGCTTTACCTATAGTGATTCTTTCACAGCAAGTTACTTCGTTACGGCTCTTATGTAGCGTTTCTTCGATATGGAACCGCACGTCTACAAGCTCGCGATCGCGGCACTTGATTCCTTTCGGGTCGAATTTGACTTTTGTGGAATAAATGTACAGTAGAACCAACTAACTTTATCTCTGTCTTTGTGTAGTATTTGTTGAGTGTTACTGTTGAGTATCGTCTTGTATGTGTAATTAAAGCTAAGTGGCTTTATATGAAATGGTAAGTGAAAGCTGTAACCTATCACAAACAACCCTACGTTCCCACTTAACAGCCTAGCCCTAACCATATACTACTGTATAGATAGGTAGAGGAAACCTGTTACCATGCGACCTAAGGTAACAGACGGAAGGTGGGAAGGATAAGGGGTGCAAGAAGTGGATTTTGTCACTACCAGTCTCACAGACTCACAAGACTAATCAGATAAGCTGACGGCTAAAGGTGTCTTGACCACAGTGAGAGGATGCTGTAGTCAGGAGAGTTCCGTCGTCGTCAATGAGACAGCGTTGATGTATGGATTCAAAGAGATTTTATGTCTAAAAATTAGACTATTTGTATAAATTCTAATAATATTCTTTATTGTACAAAGAAAAGACACATGAAACACACGTTACAATGGACATATACAAAGGTGAGCTTATCTCTATAAGAGATCTCTTCCAGCCAACCCTAGCCGTGGTGCAAAAATGAAGTCTGCGGGACTAATTATTGTACAACAAAATTTAAATTTAAATGTGAATAAAATATAAATGATAATAATATACATACGACAGACATACACACATACATGAACTTTATATACATAAATACATACATATAATAATAATAATAATAATAGTAATAATAATAATGCTTTTTATTTGTCCACAAAATACAACAACAAACAAGAAGTACATAAACAATCTTAGTAATTTGAGAACAATATTTTGTAGGAGCTGGTGCTTGCTATAGGCTTAATACCTGTGCTACAAGTCACCAGGCCCCAACCCTTGCAAATGAAAGATATGTTTTTTTTTTTTTTTTTTATACATGACAGGCAAATGACTCCACTCCACCTGATGTTAAGTGGAAAGTGGTATCCAAACGCGAAGGAACCTAGTGCAGCGATGAAATCCTCACTGCACTAGCCACCTCCACCCTGCCTGCCTACAATATGCCTCTTCACGCCTCGTTTGAAGGACCCCATATCATAAGAGGGAGGGAAGACATGTGCCGGAAGGGAGTTCCATTTGTCAACCGTGCGGCAGAGAAAGGAGCCACCGAACCTTTTAGTACGCGATGGAATTCGGCAGGTAGTGAAACGGTGACTACGAAGGCCAGCACGCGTGCTTCTGAGCAGGAACGGGGAAGGGGGGATGATATGTTACTAAAGGAAATGTTACAAAGGAAACGTCTAATAAGCAGGCTGTCTTGCACATTGCTATTCGATCAGTGCACTGCTGAGTAACATATTATCGTCACGTGGTAATTTATGTCTGGTCAGGTTGTCTGTTCGTGTCACGTGAACGTGAACATGTACTTTTACGTACTTTAGTAGCAATAGAGCTCTTTGTGAAATAATTCGCCCAGGGAAGTATTGCCAACTTACCTATTTCTACCGCCAAGCAGTAATGGTCCTTGGAGTTGTCAACTTATGTCTCAGGGTGACGGGCAGTGCTAAGATCTTTGCGATTAAAAGCTCTGAATGGCGCAGAAAACGGTTATAATTAAAGGCGCAAGACTTGTTCGTCCCGTCGCTTGGTATTATATAACCGCTCACGCGATGCGCTCATCCTACCGCAAAATGGCGGCTATTTGGTTTCGCAAATTAGAAAAGGATTCAGTTTAAATACAAGTTTTTAAAAATAAAAATTATTATTCTGCATTGCTAAATAAATACCCTCCGTACTACAACAAAAACATCTCAAATAAAATGCAGTAATACACCGCAAATCCTGCACTTAAAAAGCACTAATGAAATTTTTGGTGTAGGTACTTGGGTAAATATGATAATATTCCGTTTGAGTGGTTCTAACGTTTACCATGAAATTACTTCTTGAAGTATAGTTTATAAACATTTATATTCAGGGTAAACTTAAAAAACGCAACTTGCGGTATGTTTTCAATAAATAAACACCGACAGCACCAGCCCAAACAATAACACACACGATTGTCGTGACGTATTTTAGAAGTTGTTTATTTTTTTTAAATGACAGACCCAGACATTAAAAACTTTATGGTTTGCTAGAGTAGTTAACGAAATAGCAATTAGTATTAGTTCTTTTACCTGTTATAACTTCGATATCCGATAAATCGGTATAAAATCATCACCGGCACCTCTAGGTGTGGTATGCTTCCAGAGACGCATGAATCGCGTGAGCGGATAAAAAAAACTTGTAGGTGATCTGTCCATTTTGCATCTTCAGGTTCACGGTCACCATTTGAGAACTCTAGGGGCCTATCAATCGTAACTTTCACGAGCTATGATCCCCGCCCATTGCCATTTTAGCGATTCTTTGGTCTACGTCGATTATTAATTAATTTCGCAGATCCTCCCATTTTTGATTCAATCACGCAGAGAATTCGGTCTAAACTCCGAGTATTATCGGAGATAGTGCAATTACACGTAACTAGCAAGGATTATCAGTTTCCATTTCGGTAATTTACTGGCCAAATTAAATCCGCGTAATTGTCGTGGCAACTATATTTGGGTAACTTACGGGGATTAATACTCAAACACTATACAATACATAACTGCCTCTGTGGCCGAACGGTTACCATGACGGACTGCCACGCAGAGGTCCCAGGTTCGATTCCCGGGCCGGGAGAAATATTTGTATGGCCTACATTTATTTCTCTCGTGAGTTTGGGTGTAATTTGTGGTTGTCTATGTGTGTCCATGGCACCCGCGACACAGGGTTTCCCTAGTGCGGGGCTATATTGAGTGTGTGCGTTATTATTATATTATTATTATTACTAGTTTAATGTGATAATATACAGGTAACGTACAATAAAAGCTTAAGTACTAGGAAGTGAAACTAGTATTTTTAAATTATATTAATAAAATTGGGTCTCTGCGGCAAAATGCCCGAGATGCTGGCAGCGTACTTCCTTTGGATGGCTGTGCTAATTCGTTGGGTAATGTAGCTGCCGGCTCTTGGGTTTCCCAGACAGTCTATTAATTTTTAGATAAAATTTTGTACAGATGAAAGCACTGGGACCCCACGGGTCAAGGGTTTCGACTCCAAAGGCTGTAAATAGGTAGTCGGAGACAGGATCCTGGTACTTATTTCTTTTTATTATTTCCGCCAGCTGAGCTGCGGAGTCAGCCCTCTTGCTGGCATGCTGGAGATGGGATGGGGCAAGTGTGTCGGCACATGTGGCGCACCAGTGCCCAATCCATACTCCAAGGGATGAGAGTCATTCCGTCCGGGCGTTATATAATTGTTATCAGTCCGTAGACAACATAGATTAATGCATCCTTTGCAAAAATGGAAATCGTAGCTATTGAAATGACAAAATAAACTAAAATAACGTTAAATCCCTCTCCTGTAAAATTTGGTTTCAAATTCAAATTCAAAATAATCTTTATTTCATAGGTAAGCATTATTGCACTTGAAATCGTCACAATGGTTAAACTCTACCGCTCATTCGTAAGGCAGATTCCCCTGAGAAGAATGAGCAAGAAACTCTAGGGATTGCTCTTTGTAAATAACATTTACAAAATTTTTTTTTATTTGAAACATCAGAGATCGAGACTACCTCCATGAGCTAAACGGGTTACTACCACGGATTTTTGTCATCCAAGTACGCAGAAGTTGTATAATAACCTTTAGTATAAAGTTTTTGTTTCACTATAGTTTTAAACCTCGTGAAAGGCAAATTTTGTATATGAACCGGAATCTTGTTATAGAAGCGTATACATTGCCCCTTAAATGATTTTTTGACTTTGTGAAGACGACTATCAAGAAAAGCTAGTTTATTTCTATTCCTCGTATTAATGTTATGTCTGTCACTATTTTTCATAAATAAATTATAATTCCTTTTAACATATAAAATTATTATTGCCTTTTCAGTGACCTAGTGTTTTGATTTGTATGCTCCTTTAGTTCATCAGAATGGAGTGCTTAGGGATCTCATAACGGTAACGCCTTCAAGCATTGTCTCGTTCATTTCTACTACCAGCTTAATGCATTGCCACTTAGAGCTTTAAATAACAAAGATTTGAGGGTAACTGCCACTGCGCCCATCATCCTGAGACATTGACAAGTCCCATGTGCCTGTAATTTCACCAGCACCCTAGCCCTTCAAAACCGAAACGCAATATGCTCACATCACTATTTGACGGTAGAAATAGGTCAGGTAGCAGTAAAAAAAAGAGGTAACGGTACCGTTCAGAATCAACTCTTTTACAAGGAGCTCTACAGCTACTATAGCTGTTACAATATGTACTATAAATTATACCGTTTTATACGGCACGCGTTTAGTAAAATACCATAAAGAATGCTACGTCTTATTTGCAATCTTTTAAAATTTAAAAAGCAATGTAATATTTAATAAGCAATGTAATTTCATTTTTTTAAACATTTTCTCACCGCTTAGTTCATACAACCAAATCGTTTATCACGAATCAAAGCCGTTTACTTTTAGTATCAAAAGGCCTGCTCTGAAGCGGCGAAGCTGCATTAATGGTTATTACAGTCATAAAAATAGACGCTGAAACTTATTTGCATAAAACCGAAAACATTCTATTGGCTTTTACGGAAGCTGTATTAACGGTATGTAAAAAGAGACGTCTTGTCGAAATTTTTAACACAACCACCAACCATACGGAAAATGATTAAAATTTGCTTAGAATGATTCAGTATACACATTATTTCCTACCAATTAATGTACACAAAAACCTATTTCAATTATTACCAGATCAACATCACGTTCATCACATTGTGAAGATCTCGGTGGCTCAACAGTTTGTACTGTTCGCTACATGAGGAGGTCTCAGGTTCGATTCCAAGTAGGAACAATTTGGGAAATGAACTTTTCTAAATTGGTACCCCTCTGGGTTTTCCGTAGTGCCCCGGAATTCCATTTTTTCCATTGCTTTGGTACCTATTGTACAGAGTATTTCTTGCCACGAGTTTACTGTTTGAAAAAATAGTTTCGTTTCGTATGAATATCTCATAATACAACATTGCTGTGTAAATACCCTTTGCAATAGTTTTCACTAATACATAGATATTGAAATAGTTGCAAAACCTGTTATCGCCATGATCAATAGTTGCGATATTGCGAAACGCGTACCGACCCTACATTATAAGTTAATTCAAGAAACCTAATTATAACATGTTACCTCCAACTCGAGCACTCCTGAGCGCAAGTTTCATGTTATATAACAAAAAAATTAATTGTCCACCCGTGTGGTGGGCTGGCTATTAGGCGGCTCTCCAACCGGCTTGTATAATTTTACTGTCGTTTTATGCAGACCGATCTCAGTGTTGCTTTAGCTATATGTTTTAGGGCAAACACTCCTAAAGTGCTATTGGTTCGTTGAATGGGAGGGTTTGAAATTCATTTGCTTATTATTTTACTTTTGTTTTGTGAAATTGAACAGGGAAACGACAATTGCTTTTTTTATAATTATCAAGGTTTATTTCTAGCAAAAGGCTTGTTATCTAGTACAACGTGTAATGTAATGTAAGTTGGAAAGAAATAAATAAATAATTCTTTACATCAATAATAAATTTGATATTGTATTTGATACTCACCTAGGAACTCAATTAGAAAGCATCTATTATGTTAACTATACGCCAGACTTTATAGAGTCTTCTTAAAATACTTAAAATTTAGAGTTGCTGCCACTTATGCTCATTTAAAAAAGCACAATTGGCACAATTAAAATTTAATTAAAAATAAACAAATATACCCCTATACAAAACACACGCGACTAATCGAAACCCATGAAAGGCCTTGTGTAATCTCTTTTAACAACCGATTATGACTGTTCACTAGCCACACAAAATCGGACATGTAATAATCCAAATGGACGAATCTTCTGGTCAATTTAAGCGAATTTACGAAAAGCAAAAAGCAATGACCCAAGTTAAAGTCAAAAAATCATTAGGAAAAATAAAGATATATATATATCTCATAATCTGATCCGGTTAATGGAGTTTTGCGTATGAAAACTATATTAGTTTAAAATAATGCAGTTATAAGCCACTTTTTATTTTGTGCAAAAAGAAAAATCAACAGGAATAACTGGTAATAGGGTGATATTTGATATTAAACATAATTTTAATTGCGTGAAAACCCTAATTAGGTTTTTGTCAGATTTTCTGTCAAAATAAATCGTGAAGTCTAGAGCCATGTCGTCTTTCCATACATCTTTATATAACCGTCTTCTGGACAAAATCGTCGCTGCTAATTATAATCTTAATTTTATTCTCCGGAATCTTGTAAAAAGTTATTATATCCCCATAAAATAATGTTAGATAAACAAAATCGTGATATGAGTTTGGACTTAGTTCCATGGTTAATATTATTCTTCTTTCTTAATGAAATTATGTGCTTTTTATATTTAAGTAAATGTACTGTGATGCGAGGGATAATAACTTTTCTATGAAGGAAACCCGAGAACCTAAACGGTACACAGAACGAATCGCTCGTTTTTGCAACACAAATATGGTTTGTACATGTAACATTAATTATTGTCTCTTTTTGGTATAATCTTACACTCCACAAACGCTGTATTCAAGTAGTCAACTAATACAGACATATTACAATACGCATCATGACCGAGCATTTTCAGCAGCTGCGATCTAATAACGATCAATGTAATTGAAATCGGCAGCCAACCCGCGAAATTAGTGCGGTCCCTTTGGAGTTGCGGGGTTATAAGGTATTGAATATTGTTATGTTTGTTGTACAATACATGTTGTATGTAGTTAACCTTCTTCGTTTAAATAAAATTGTACAAATGTTTGTACAAACATTTGTTTACGTGGTGAACGGCTTTGGTGGGGAATTATAGAGAATTATAATATTTACGTACGCATGTTCCATCGCCGACCTCATCGCCACTGACTGAGGAAGACAAATCTGCACTTGTATAAAAAAAAATGGAAAGTTTTATCAACAGCTGTGCCGTGGGTCATTATGACTAGGAGGATAGCGTCGTATCTACTTTGATTATCTGAGCTTATTCTTTGGCAGAAGTAGCTGCCAGCTTCTTGGTCACTGAAGGCTTTAGCGAGGTGAACCGAAGGCAAGCAAGCACTTTTGACCTTGAAGATTGTTGGCTATGTCATAACCAAAGACCAAAATGAATATAGTATATTTCTTATCCAAATTTCAAGTAGGTAATACATATATTATGAATAATACCGCTCTCTGCTATTAATAAAAATAAAAGGAAAAAACATTAAAATAATTCTTAAATAATAAAAACAGTGTAAGGCTCAACCGCGTCCCATTGCAACTTTAAACTGACCCCGGGTTCAGATGCTACAAAACCCTCTCTGGCCAGATGGAGTGACGATCTGCGAAAAGATGCTGGCAACAGATGGATGCGACAAGCTGAGAACCGTGCGAAATGAGCAGTGGACTGCGATAGACTGCTTACGATGATGAGTTAAATAATACGTTACCGTAGCAAAATAATTGCTAGTTACATATCGCAATGTAAAATATGTGAAATTCAAGATAATACCATTGTTGAACGTGAAATTTGATTCTCTACACGTCAACAAAACTGTCGTTAGAATATTGTAAGAAATTAACAAAATATATCCATTTAACTCAAAACGGGACACACTTTATGTGAGCTAGTTCTGGCCAAAATAATCCTTATTCAAAATTATGAAATTATTTTTCCTCTTTTATTTTTTAAATATGTATATTTGGCAAGTAGAAAACAACCTGTACATAAATTTACACAGATCTCTCATGGGAAGCGACTAATTCGTTTTTCGTCAATTCTGAGAAAATACACTTTTTGAGTTAATACACTATTGTATTAACAGTGCGACGAACTCTTCAAGCAAACAAACAAAAAAGAAAGAGCAAAAGAGATACATTAAATAATAACTCAGACAGAAGATAATAACTCAGATTACGAAACAGTATTTGTATTCTGAGGATAATATGTGGTCAAATAAAATTCGCGATTGTACACATCATGTATTACTATTAAGGCTATTGAATTAATACTGTAATAGGATCCAAAAACTATGTTTAACCAAAATACATTCTTCTCATCTTTCTCATAAATATAGTTTCCATCAAAAAGTATTAAAATAAGGTAACGTACTCATCTTAAAAACTGGCACGCAACTTACTTCTTCGACTATTACGGCGGCACTGGCGACTGGCGTATTCGCGGTTATGCTCTTTTCGTTTTTTCTCAATTTTTGCAGACTTATTGGTCATGTTTTTGATACACAATTGCGCATATCATTTAATACTTTAGATTAAAGCAAAATAAAGCACATTTTTCACATTCGCGGCACTGAATGCCGAACGACGATTTCAAAAACATAGAACAAATGCAATCATTCCGAGATTTCAGAGGGTGATTTCATCCACTCCATGTGTAAGTATTCCTTCCTTGAAGCTTAGGTAACTGTCTGCTATGCAGCAGATTTTGATCTCTGATTATGACTTACTTTAATATGAATTAAGGAATTTGACTACGTCTCTCGATTACGACACTCGATTTGCACTTCGAGCCTTCTTACGACATCTTAAAAAACTTCAGATGAAACACAAAGAATACTTCCTTCGATCTGGCTGAATTAGAACCAGTGTCTGTTGCCACGCCGGAGCTACCGCCCTTAACCAACTGTGCTACAAATGGAGTCAGCACAGCCTACGAATTCCTTTATATTACAGCGCATCTGTGAGAAACTTGCTAAGTTCTCAGATTCAATCTCGGTGAACATAATCTCCATATGGCTATATTATCGAGTATAAAACCAGAAATAGAGATGAAATAAGGGCCGTCCATCCCTGGCAACGCGTCAGGCAAATGTCACTTTCAAATGTCAACTCTCGTTTACGCTAAAATCGCAAATTAGAAAACTGACATAGTACAGCGCCAACAACTGACCTGTGTGCACGTCTACGTATATTCCAAAAATATTCTGTATTTATTGTAATAAAGATAATATCTCTAACAGTAGCGGTTGTTCCATTCGGTGGTGCGGGAAAAACAGCAAAGTATCTAATTACAAAACAAACGGAATCACATTCCATCGGTAATTAAATATTAAATATGTATTTTTTCAATTTTCGTTCTTATAGCAAAATTCAAGTTGAACTGGTCGATTTGAAATGAAACAATTGACGACACCCGTCAATTGTTTCGAATTCGGGCTGGTCAATCGGAGCGCAGTTGTCACCGTAATGATTTGGCAGAATAGTTTTCAAACAAATTAAATGACATTTCGTCTTATTTCCGGTTATATATAGATGGGTTACGAGAGGTATTATATTCGTAGAGGTTGACCCGTTTAAACACACAGTAGCACTATAAACATGTACCGTTCTCTACTACTATCCGTGCTTTTTTGCGCGTTCGAAAAATCGTAACGATTCTCAACGTATTGTCCGTATTTGTATTCATGGAAGAATCCTTATTGCTACAACTCGATAAAAAGGCGCGGAAGTGTAAAAAAGTGGACTGATGCGAATGGCGACTAACAATTAATTTATTCTGCTAAAAAATAAACATTATGCTTTAGAGTTAAGGAGTTCTGGAGCCGTTCCTCGAAGGTACGAAAGGTCATTAATAATTAACAGGAAAACTACGAGATAATAAAGCTGCAAGCTGCCCATTGTTGCACAGACCTTGACGCGCTCGCTATCGACACGGCCACTTAACTTCCGGCAAATGAGGCGCGCTATAACTTCGTTTTCTGAGAATGGCGTTACAAGCGTATCATTTGTTAAAAGCGATTTTGCTTCCTGGTAATTAATACGTCCCTGGAATACTCTAGCTGCTGTTTCCTGAAAACTACAATTAGTATCAAAAGCTACATAAGGCGAATATGGAAGAAGGCAAGGAGCTGATCTGCAATTCTTGAAAGATGGTTTGTTCGGCAGTATGTGCTCTGGCGTTATTGGGTAACGTTATTCCAAAGTTGAATTTTGGCACAACACGGTTATTCTTTATATAATCATATCCGCATTTCACAAAAACAGATCAGCTTTTACTTTTTAACTGCCTCCGTGGCCGAATGGTTACCATGCCGGACTGCCACGCAGAGGTCCCAGGTTCGATTCCCGGGCCGGGAGAAAAGTTTGGGTGTAATTTGTGGTTGTCTATGTGTGTGTCCATGGCACCCGCGACACAGGGTTTCCCTAGTGCGGGGCTATGTTGAGTGTGTGCGTTATTTATTATATACAGCTTTATTAATTTTTTATAATATCAAGTAACAGGACGAACACGTCGTGCGCCTGATGGTAAGCTACACGCCTGTCCATAACAGTTGCAGTGCCACTCAGAGCTTAAAATCGCAAAAATCTGGTGGGTACTGCCACTGCGCCCATCACCCTGAGACATAAATTCACAAGTCTCATATGCCTGTAATTTTCCCAGCATCCTTACCTTTTAAAACCGGAACACAATAATGCTTGGCGGCAGAAATAAGTAAGGTGACAATACAACTACCCTGGACGAACTTTTTCATAGTTCAGAGAAGGAGACAACCCAACAGTTATCAACAATTCGTACCTATAATAAAGTCACATGTCATCATACGTTAAAAAATATCCACAATTTCATTAAGATAAAAGATATCCATAATTTTAGCCTTAGAAGTAACTCCAAGCTCATGGTACCACGATTTCGTTTTAATAAGATGAACGATTTTTTGTAGGAAACTGTATACGTTTTTACAATAACATTCGTCGCATAATATTAAGATTATCATTTCTTAAATATAAAACTTACATTAAAAATATTTTAATACAAAAATCATATTACAATACTGAAGACTACGTGTTAGTTAAAGACGTATGGAAAAACGATACAAGTCTACATTCCACAAAAATACGATTCAAAGTATATTCCATAGCATGTAAGTTTTTTTTAAAAGAACAATCCTTAGAGTTTCTTGCTAGTTCTTCTCAGGGAAGTCAGTACAGTAAACGAGCAATAGAAAAAGTAGCCTAAAAAAGTTTTCAAATGTAAACGTTGACCTACGGAATAAATTATTGTTTGACTTTGACTTTGAAACGTGGATCTGATTTTGTTTCGGCATTGATGATTCTTTTTTTTTTTTAAGAAGGCTACCTCAGTGTAGTTCTATTTAAATTTGAAGAAAATATTCCACCTCTAAGACAGACAGACCCAGACAGACTCCCGCCAATTTTTATAAAATCAACAGCCAGGCTTCTTGCATCTCCACTATATACAATTTTTAATAAATGCCTGGCTGAAGGTACTTTTCCAGTAAAATGGAAGTGTGCAAACATAATTCCGGTCTATAAAAATGGCTCGAAGCAGAATATCGAGAACTATAGACCTATATCTATTCTTTGTACACTGGCAAAGATATTTGAAAAGTTAGTCCACGATGAATTGTATCCGGTCTTGAGTTCCCTCATAATATCCGAACAGCATGGTTTCGTTAAGCGTAGATCAACTGTGTCTAATTTATTATTATTTACTGGCTTCGTTTTTGAAAGTATGGACCACGGTGACCAAGTTGATGCTGTATATACAGATTTCCAGAAGGCTTTTGATAAAGTGGACCACAAGCTCTTACTTGACAAGATTGCGTTTAATGGTATTCGGGGGAATCTTCTCCGTTGGTTCTCTTCCTACATTTGTAATCGCTCACAGAGAGTTGTTGTTAATGGGTTTCAATCTGACTTAATTAATGTGACATCAGGTATACCTCAGGGGTCCATCTTGGGTCCGTTGTTATTTATTATATTTATAAACGACATTAAGATGTGTTTTCAGCACTCTAACTTTCTTTTATATGCTGATGATTTAAAAATTTATAGATGCATTACTAGTCAATATGACTGTACTTTATTGCAGAAAGATTTAGACCATTTAGCTCGTTATTGTGATTTAAATAAACTCAAGCTAAGTATCCCCAAATGTAAAAGTATTCGTTTTACCAAAAAAAGAAATATATTTAAATATAGTTATACTTTAAGTAATAATCCATTAACAGTGGTGGATTCTCTTCGTGACCTCGGTGTAATCTTAGACAGTAAATTACACCTCAACCTACATATTGACTCTATCGTCGCCAAGGGATTTAGATTGTATAAATTTGTCATGAGAACGACCACTGACTTTTCTCGCCTATCAACTTATATCTACCTTTACATTAGTTTGGTTCGACCTCAAGTTGAATATGCATGTTCTGTTTGGGACCCTTACTACAAGAAATACACAGATAGAATTGAGAAAATTCAATCAAAATTTCTTAAATCAGTAAATTACAAGATATTTAGAACGATTGTGCCATACAACAGTTTACTGTCCAAATTTCGAATGCTATCACTTTATAATAGACGAATGCTTCTTCAAGCTGTAATACTACATAGACTTTGTAACAATTGGATCGACTGCCCGAATCTTGTACAAAGCATTAGTTTTAATATACCTGCGAGAGCTTGTCGGCGAGAGGCGCGAGCCTACCCGTTGTTTTATGCGGCGCGCTGTAGAACAAATGCGGGTGAGCGAGTTCCTCTACGCCGTATAGTTTCTCAATACAATGATTTGTTTATTAATGTAGACTTATTTCACTTACCTGCCTATAAATTTAAAAAAGCTGTTATTGATGCCATGAGCTAATTTGTTTATTTTTGTATTTTCTAATTGTATAGTTTTTCCTTTTTTTTTTTATGTTAATGTTTTGTTTTTTGTTTTTTAATGCCTTGCCGGTCACACGCAGCAACTTTGTTTAAAAATTTAGAGTAATTTGTGGATAATGTTGTGGATTGTACGTGTACTTATATTATTTATGTACTAATACTATTTGTAAGTATAAATCGTGTACGATTGTTTTTTATCCCTTGAAAATAAATAAATAAATAAATAAGG
The DNA here is from genome assembly GCF_003589595.1 of Hyposmocoma kahamanoa. NCBI lineage: Eukaryota > Metazoa > Arthropoda > Insecta > Lepidoptera > Cosmopterigidae > Hyposmocoma > Hyposmocoma kahamanoa. The sequence continues at coordinate 11,662,233 of NW_020653719.1, read as the reverse complement.
ATGGCAAACTAGGAATCCGGGTTCGCACACTTTCCGGTAACCATTTCGATAAAACTTGGCAAATAGATGTACTTCCACGAACTTTTGATTTCAGTTCTTTTAATACTCTGAAGTACTGAGATTATGTTTAATAGAACTATAGTAACATTTTCAGACATCTGCAAAACATTTATACGTATTATTTTACAATTAAGATGATTAGAACTACAATTCCAACTCATTGATAACACGTTTAACCTATAATATTATGTCGATAAAGTAGACTAGCTGGTCACAACACTATGCGAAACTAGTACGGTCTCGACCACGCAATAATTCGTGTGCTATTGTTTGGACTCGTAACGTTATATTATAACAGTTGTTGTAAATTACAACTTTCAGTACTTTGGTTTTGAATTTAATTGGCCCGGATACTATTTAGAGTTCACACGATGGCTTTTCGTAGCGATGCAAAAGCGATGCAGTCGCTAATCGTCTACCTTTACGCACACGCTCGAATTTAAGCAACGATGCAAACGCGATGCAAGCGCGTGACTTTATCGATACAAACGCGCGATTGCATTGCTCCTAAAAGCCGCTGTGTGTAACCACTCTTAGAATCAATTTTAGAACAAGAATTTTGGAATTGATTTCGTAATTAAATTTACAATCTAATTTAATCCTTTATTACTGCTCCCGCTGTCTTAGTTTTGTCCATCCAGTAGTAGCGGAAACCATTTAGAAAAAAATTTGGAATTTTGGAATCAGATTTAAGCCGTTACCATTTGTACAAGACCTTTGGGTCGTCTGTTATCATAATATTATTATTAGTAATAGCTTGCAAATTAATAGACGCAGGTGTTTCAAAAAGGCCAATAAAGCCTATGACGTATCTCCCTTATACATATTTGGATTCTTCGTTGTTTTGCTTTTTATGGTCGGTATACAAACCGGCAAACTGAAAGGCGATAGGACCTGATGTAATGTAGTAGCAGTAGAGCTACTTGTGAAAGAGTTCATCTAGAGATGAACTATTATATACTTATTATAATTATGTTGCTGCTGAATAGAATTCGCGTCAACCCCAACAACCTCCTGAAGACCATTGCAGAAAGAAATGCATGCCCAATGTTGCGGCGCCTGCTACCCTGTTGTCACCATCGGGTGCTTATCGCCAACGGATCTGTGACAAATTTTCTCAGCCTGTTCCTATTTTATTCATATTAATTATCAGCACGCGGGTTGCGAGATGCGAGTGGCGGTGTCCTCACTTCTTAAAAAGTAGGCTCACTTGAAATCACTCGCCTTAACAAATGTTACCCAGTCCCTATAAGTACTAATATTTTTATGGATTTCTGTTGTTAATAAAATAATTACTATTATAGCTGCCTAGTATACAGTGACACTGTAAAAGGAAACATATTAATATACCCCAGATTATTCTATGGTTAGTCACTAGACAAAACCTATTCATAGATAAATTGATTAATATGTTACAACAACGTCTGGGTTCCTTTAATTGTACCTAAAGGCTAGACTAGCAAGTAATTTACTAGTTTTTTTTTAGTCCTTCTTTCTTTAGTATAAAATTAATCTCGCTAAGTAAGGAAATGGTTTTTGAAACCAACATTGTAGTGCTAAACTAGTTTTCAAAATTCGAAAGAGTGATTTCACCATTGCCAAACAATAGAGCTTCTTGTGAAAGAGTTCGTCTAGGGAAGTACTGCCACCTTACCTATTCCTGCCGCCAAGTGCTAATGTGAGCATTATAGCGTTCCAGTTTGGAAGAGTAAGGTGCTTGCTGGTGTAATTACCGGCACATGGGACTTATCAGGTCTCAAGGTGACGGATTCAAAGCTATGAATGAATTGCAACTGCCTTAGACAGACGGGTCGCTTACCACCAGGCGCATATGATATCATAAAAAAGTAGACGAAACGAATATACAGCCCCATATCTTCCTACATAAGTTTTGATTATAGTGACTCTCCCTACCCACCCTTAGGGTACATGAGAAGGGCATTATAACCTGTGCGCGTACAGGAACCTCATAAGTTCTGGAAACGAATGTACAGTAGTTAATCTAGATCTAGTTAGAATTACTCTATTTCTATGTCGTAATACATATTTGGATGAGATAGGATGGCGTCATATTGGTTGCCAAATTATTGCAAACTGACATTTATTGCCAGATCTCTTGTTTGTATTTGGAAGCTGTTTGTCGACTGTCTCTACGTCTCCAATTTATTGGCGAGGTAGCGACTTAGTATCGTATATGTGTTGCAGACCGTTGGACATAAGATTTTAAGTCTCCTGTACTTATGATTATGCTGGCTTACCCTTTTCTCAAATCCTGTGCACAATAGTCCTGCTTTGCGAGAGAAATATCGGCTATAGAACCTGCCTAGGCGGATTTTACACATAAAATAAAGCCACATTCGATTATGCGTGACACTATGCGAGTTTTCAAATTAAAAAGTAATTCCGTGGTGAGAAACCTGTTACTTATTTTTTTACGATAATGTCAGGCGACGGGACGAACAAGTCGTGTACCTGATAGTAACATTATGTTTATACATGACAGTTGTAGTGCCACTCAGAGTTTTAAATAGCAAAGATCTGAGGGGCACTGCCGCTACGCCTGCTACCCTAAGATGTAAGTTGACATGTCCCATGTGCCTGTAATTACACCCGCACCGTTACCCTTCACCGGAACGTCACGCCATAACGCTCAGATTACTGCTTGAAGACAGATATAGTTTATTTATTTTTGGGGCGTCCTGTACAGTTGTTAACAAAACGCGCGAGTGAAATGTAAATATTTATGAATGACTGTGAACCGTACACAAACTAGTAAACTAGAATAAAAAAAAACTAGATGATATAGTAGTAATAATAATAATACATATTGGATGTACATACATAACATATATAAGTAGTAATAATAATAATACATATTGGATGTACATACATAACATATATACTTATATATTAACTCACATACACATACATACATACATAAACATAGTGCACACATACGTATTAAGTACAACATAAAGATTTTCCTGATAATATTATACATAGTGATTATGATAAATATGATAAGCTTCGTATTGCGTTTAATAATATGGTGTTTGATTTTGGATTGAAATGAGTGTTTTTTATCTATACACGGATCTACTTCATTAAAATTATTATTATAGCTTCTCATTATTCTGGTGAGCATAGCGTTTTTGCGATAGTTAGTAGAATAAAACGGTACGTACAACAAAGAAGAGTGTCTAGTATTGGAAACAGTACTTCCCTGGACGAGCCCTTTCACGAGAAACTGTACTGCTACTAAAGCTAATTATTATACTGCTACTAAAAACTACGTAATGAGTAAAAAACTTGAATAATTATCTCCAATTAAAATCTTATACAGAAATAATTACCCAGGACCTATGTTCACAAGAAGATATATTAATCTTTATTATCCACACTACGATGAATGACATAGTAGCACGCAACAGCCCCAACACTGTACACGTATAAAACTTGTTTTTGTACCAACGAGCTATGTATAAAAAAAGTAACCCACGAAAAACATGAACGCGGAAAAGAGGCCAAGTTCCGAACAACGAACAAATGGGCTCTTCGACTTTGCCGATAAAGGAATTGAGATGTAAGTGGATACCAACATCAATTATTACAGTTCTTTGATACTTACCTAGGAACATATACAATTATAATAACGTGCAAATATACAATATTGTAACATATAAATGTTATTGGAATATGTTGAAGCAACGTGGCTTACTTAAAGGTCAATGACTTGCGTATTGAAGGAAACGTTGGGTAGGCATAAGATTCTTTGTATTCAATCAACTTTTATTTGCACTGTGATATAATAAACATGCTCTTGAAACCTATTTCCTTTGACTGAACGTCACTAGGCAAATCTTAACCAATTGTATTTTTTTTATAGTACAAAGTGATCGAACGAACAAGTTGTGTGCCTGGTGGTAAGATACACGCCTGTCCATAACAGTAGCAGTGCCACTCAGAGCAAAGATCTTAGGGGCACTGCCACTGCGCACGTCACCCTGAGACATAAATTGACAAGTCCCATATGCCTATAATTTCACCAGCACCCTTACCCTTCTAAATCGAAGCAAGGTAATGCTCTACTATAACTAATTGTATATCTCTTTGAAATCCCCGTCGTAAATCATCTTTTGTTTTGTGAGTAAAATGACACTTGTAACTTGATAAAATACGCATCTTGCATTTTGTGTCAACGGCCCTTCGTACGGCTTGTTCCAATGGTAAGTAAGAATAGTAGCCCAACTCAAAATAATAATTTTTTAATTTAACTGCAGATCTGCATTCAGAATGTGTTATACTTAATTGTGAATAAAACATTAAGCTTTTAAAATAATATTGTGACTACGTTGAGCCAGTAAAACAATGCATCGGATTTCAGATAAGCCTTACATTTTTTAAAACCATCTTTCTGATGAAATTCTAGAAAGCCATGGATTTATTTTACCCCGTCTCTGAGAAAAAGTGATTTGAAAAAAGCACGTTACTCTAGGCCACCCTGTATTGTCATTAAAATTAGATGATTCGATTTTTGTTACACTATATATATAATGAAGTTTGTGTTTGTCTAGGACACTACTCTATGTAAATGAAATTGAAATACAATTTAAATTTAAAATTAGTCAGTTCTTAAGCACAACCCTCATTAGGAAGTTTATAACAAAATCAGGACCCGCCCTCTGTTGTCCACCCTTGTTCTAAAATAATTATCAAACACTCTTAGAGTAAATGAGTGTTCAGTTAACTGAATCAGAATGAAACGTTGTATCTCTAAACAAAGAGAAAATTTACTAAATACATAATATTGTTCTATTTCAAATTTAAAAAATAAAGAAGGTTGGAACTTAGATGCGTATTTTAACTTAAAAAATAGTGTGTGTAAGTGTTCTGCGTGGAAGTACCAAGAGTATAACAAACCAACATAACCTCTATATCTGTGCATAAATGATTTAATATTATATTTCTCACAACTGGTAATGCGTTTACCATAATAGAATTGTTCCTTAGTATCGTATAAAAACAAATAAACATTACTTTAAGTTGTAAAATAGCAGAGATAAATTAAATTAAAATATAGCTCACCGGGGTGCAATTTTCATTTTAACTTTTATTTAAATTTTAATGTTTATTTTATTTATTTAAATATAAACATTTTATGTATCTTTATTTTATTTAATTTCCAGTATTTAATGTTATTTTATTTCAATTTTAATGTTCTTTTGATTGTATTTTATTTTATTACATTTATAAGTATTAAGCTGTGGAAACCAACGTAGTATCTAGGTTTTTGTAAAACGAACAAGTGGACCTATGTCATCTTTAATGAAAAGTGATAATTATAATTAAAAGTTAAGTGTGTGTGTGTGTGTGATATATATATACGTATATTATACACAAAAAAATTAAAAATAATGAGATACGCCTTTATGAAACATCTCACTGGAATTAACATGAAAACAAACTTTTTTAATCACGCGAAATGACTGCCTACAAAGGTCCCTCAAATAAAACCTCGTTAGTAGCTTTGTTACCAACTCGTGAATTTTTAAACTTGGCAATTTTTTTGTTAATTAAAAAATATGCTTTGATGTCTTTGATTTTAGGCGGGCTCGTTTTCATGATACGAGATATATATAAGAGTGTCACTAGCAGTTTCTTGATAACATTTGCATTTTTTTTTTTTCAAAATCAAAGTCAAAAAGCCCCATTCCGCGAATCGTGAAGCGCCATTAAGTACTAAATTTAAAAGACGTCGAAAAATATTTCGATAGCTTTCTAGTAGAATTTCATCAGAAAGATGGTTTAAAAAAATGTAAGGTAAAACGTAGTCACAAGATTATTTTAAAAGCTTAATGTTTTATTCACAATTAAGTATAACACATTCTGATTGCAGATCTGCAGTTAAATTAAAAAATTATTATTTTGAGTTGGGCTACTATTCTCACTTACCATTGCAACAAGCCGTACGATGGGCCGTTGACACAAAATGCCAGATGCGTATTTTATCAAGTTACAAGTGTCATTTTACTCACAAAACAAAAGATGATTTACTGGTGTTAGGCAAATATAATATCTTACTTTTCCTTAATTTTCGTTTTCGCTGTTGTGAGGCAAACGGTGGCTTCAACAATCCTCTTAAAGTAATTGGTAGAGTAATTATTTTACGATATCAAGGTAACGGGACGAACAAGTCGTCCGTCTGGCGGTAAGCGACACGCCTATTTGTTAGTTATTTTAAAAATAACCCAGTATATTTATTATTTTGTGCCTTCTAATTTAAATTAATTATGGGTCGTATCAAATTGCCGCAGACAGGCAGTAGCAATGTAACATAAACTATAAAATGCATGATATTCTACAGTATAAGATTTACATTTTTTGAAGTGAAAAAGAAGATTCAGATTCACATTTCAATCGTAAAAATCTGAGGGTCGCGGCCACTGCACCTGTCACCCTGACATATATATAAATTGACAAGTCTCATGTGCCTGTAATTTCACCAGCACCCTTAATGCTCACCTCATTGTTATCGACAGAAGTTGGTACGGTGGCAGTCAGTGGCGGATTTGGAGTATTAGCCGCGCTAGGCCCCAGGCCATGTTGTCAGTACCCTCATCCGTTCAGTAGTTTTTGAGTTTATCGCGATCAGACAGACGAGAGACGTAGCGATGTACTGATTATACATTTCATTGTAGATATGTCACTTATCTATATTTTATACAAAAAATGTAACGTGATTTAGGAAGATTATTGTTAAACGATGCGGTGCAGTGCGGTGGCGGGCCTTAATGAGGCGTAATGAGCGTGAGTCTTTAGAATATTTAGGTACTTTGAGTTATTTCTTGTAATGATCAACAGTTAATTTGTTATTACGATTGGCCGCCCTAGGTCCAGGCCTACTGGGCCTTAGGGCAAATCCGCTACTTGTGGCAGTACTTCACTGGACGATATCTTTTATCAGGAGCTCTGCTGTTAATAAAAGCTATCCACGCCAAACTAAAAAATTTTGGACATAAAATTTTCTTGTCTCACAAAAAATATTTTCGAATTTAAATCCGAACTAAAAGGGAGACTTCTCGTTCCTCGTACGTTGATAATATTATGTACATAATATATTGTGTGATATAGAGTTAGTGCACTGCACGCATTAAGGTGTACATAGCACAAATAGAGTGAAGCCTGCGTCAAAACTCTTACACGTTAGAATATTAACTAAACTCGAGAGCAGGCAAAGTAAACGTTAACTAACGATTAGTAAATACAGTTCAATTAGTGAGTAAATTTCGTGAGGAGATAATTCAGTTTTACGCTTTGTTAATTTTAGATAAATATATCTTATTTCTGTTGAAATTGGTTCATTAAAAATTAGGGCGCCACTGACAGTGAGAATTGGGTATCAAAATGAAATAGCGCGCTGGTTGCCTAATAAGGCGCTAAAGTCATTTTTGAATTAGATGCTTATAGAAGAGCTGCAGTGACGCCACTGTGACGCTGCAGCCGCGCCACACGCACACCACTTATGCAGACAAGATATTGTATGAAAATTATAGATGTGGCACGGCTGGCTCGCCATAGACGCGCTATGGAGGCGCCACTTCAAAGCTTCTACAAGCGTCTAATTCGATAGCACCCTCAGATTGGAGATGGTGAGAATAAGGCAGACTTAAAAAAGTGTCAAGGTCCTCCACTTCTCCATCTTGTGGCAACTATTATTTAGTGATAATACATGCCCACTTCATTGGATACATACGAAAGCTAGTATTAGTTACGTAACAAATTTTATCTACATAGATATCATAAACCAGCATAAAGATAAACCATTTTGTTAGAACACATTTCTTATCTCTGAAAATGTTACTATTGTTTCATATGAACATCGAAATCTCTGAAAAATAAAATTACATTAAATAAATAAAATATAATTAAATAAAATACAATTTAATTGGACCTCAATTCTAATATCAGTCGAAATGAAGTTTTATTCGAAATGAAATGTCAATAGCAAGCAAATTTGAAAAATTTCACATGTTACTTGACATCGAACAATATGATAGTTGGGGCCGACTCTAGTTTGTCCATGAATTAAAAAACTATTTTCGCCAGTCGTAACATGCGGTTCCTGAACACATCATAGAGAGCTTATAATATGTGTATAGATAAAGCAGTTTATGTAACATAATTAGGCATTAAAACACTCGTGTGATGAAATTCACACTCGTATTTTAACACTTTTCATTATGTACAGTCACACAAACTACTATTACACGATTGGTTCAAACTAATCTAGTTTATACAGTTTTCTTAATGTTAAATTGGCGTAAGGTACTCGCTGATTATTGTCCAGGGTGCGCCAGATTACAGAAAAGGAATGATATATCGTGTGGGGAGGTTCCTTTCGTGCACTCCAATTTCAATTTGCAATTTCCATCAAAACTGCAGTTAACTCTACTAACTTCCTCATAACCTCCTAAAACCCTGCAAACCACAATGGGAAAAGCGCTAAACGCCGAATGTACATTAAAATGGACTAAGTATAATAATACGCTTCAAGTCCAAGCAATTATGCCCTCACTTTCGAATGAATAGAGCTTCTTGTTTTTATTTGTTATATGACCTTACTTATTTCTGTCCCCAACATTGACTTACAATTATATGGACGTCGGGTCCGCGCTAAAAAGTGTCCGCACTTGTAAGGCGCTAAAATCGTATACAGAGCGCGACACTCCGCTTTAGTCTTCATCTGTTCTACTAACAGCGCGATACTGCGATGACATTACAATTTAAATTTCGAATAGGTTGACTTGGGACATTTTTTTCGTGGTTTTTGTATTAGACCCGTCGTCCATTTATTTGTAAGTCAATGGTCCCCAAGCAGTTATGAGAGCATTACTGTGTTCCGGTTTTGAAGGGTTATGGGTGCTGGTGAAATTATAGGCATATGAGACTTGTTACCTTGTGTAGGGTAATTAGGCGCAGTGGCATTGTTCCTCAGATCTTTGCGATTTAAAGCTCTGAGTGGCACTGCAAATGTAATGGACAGGCGTGTTGCTCACCACGCAGGCGAACAACTAGTTCGTCCAATAACTTGGTATCATAAAAAAAAGAAAAAAAATGAAATGTTATTTTACTAGAGACTCATATAGTTCTAAAATTGAAATTTGCGTTATATTCATTGTAATGTACACTGAGCATTTACGTGATTATTGGAATAATATTTTAGTCTGAATTATTTTATATATCATGTTAATTTTTGCACCAACCGGTAAGTGGATAGAGTATATGGTTGGTCACTTGAGGTTTAGATTATTTAGCAACTATGAAAATACAGTGCTCGCCTACGAGGTGGTCTACGGCTATGCAGCTACAAAAATGTCTCACAATGCGTAGCAGGTAACGTAGAGGTTTATGATTTTGCAGCTACGAAAACTGTTTCAGAATTGGACACAAGTGTGGCTTGATGTACTATATATAGGCTTGAATACGTGGTATCATTATACGAAATCGTTTTTTGTAGTGTATGAGGAAGCCTCCTCGTACGATATACCATTATTTTACATACTACATGTACCTGTTCCTCATACATTGGCAAAACCTTTTATCATGATTCAAGTGTTATGGTGTACGCCGTCGATACGAATAAAAAAAGTATTTTTTTTAAATTTGATGGTCCCTTACAACAATATTATAATGATATTATTATTCCGACTTACAACTTCCTTGTAAGTTCCAAGTCGGAATACCGTTTTTGCTTTTAACTCAATTATATATTTTTTTTAGCGTACTATAGGTTCCATTTTAAAAGTTAGGAAATCCCTTAGTGTTATGTTTACTTTTCTACTTACTAACCTATAATATACATAAAAAGAGATATATTTAAGTTACAAAGCAAAAATTATATTTTTCCTACAACAACTTACATGTGAGGTATTTCTTCTCCCTCCTTGAAATTACAAACGTTTTATAATGAAAGGTATCCAAGAAACTTTAGAATTCATTTTGAAATATAAATATTTATCTCAAACTCGACATCTTATTGTAACGTCTCGGAGATGTTCTTAAAAAAGGGATCTTTTTTCACAAAAGCCTTTCTGAAAGGGAACTGAGGAACTCAATATTCCAATGTCGTGGAATCAAATTCAGGAGGGGAAGTGGGAAATGGGGGAGAGGAGAACTAACAAAAATATTTTCTTTCCATTGAGTCGTCTTTTTGTGGCTGTGAGACTGCGATAAAAGGCTTGATGGGATATACCGGTCGATATGATACGTGGGTTCGTTACCTGAAGTAGTAAAGATAATATGCTTATACTACGCTATTAATTTATTAGTTTATTAATAGCATAGTGTAGTAAAAGCAAGCTGTTCGGCGAATCAATGTCTACATTTCGCATTACCAAGTACATTAAAGATGTTTGTTTTACATTAGTTTGAAACGTAAAGTGAATAGCAAAATTTTAATGAGAATAGGCATGTTATTATAGAAGCGTTATAAACTATTTTAATAATTTAAAATGGCTACAGTCCAAATCGTATGAGGAAACCGAATATCTACTAGAACACTTGCTTTAAAAACACTACTCTTTAGCCTATGGCAACAGGTTAAAACACACACACACACACACACATTATTTAAATTTAAAATTAGAAGTTAAGTATGTTGAAAATTGTTAACAATTGTTTGTTTTGACATTGCTTGGAAACGTAAAAATAACACTAAATTAATTATAAGTTAAAAATGTAAAATATGCATTTATAGCTATGAAATAGCGGTACCTCCTGACACAGGATTGATGAGCTTAATGGGAGGTACCATCCACTGTTAATGTAAAGTTAATTGTATTACATAAATCAACAATTGTTTATTATTATTTGTTACTTCATGGAGATGACTGTCGTGAAAATCCGTTTTATTTATTCTTCCTTTTATGTCTATGAATACTATTATTTTATTAATAAAACCTTTCCCAGGAACACTCTGGGGTACCATCCGTAAATTACCCTAAAAGCACACTTCTGCAGGACAAAGATTCTTTTAATGTCGGCGGCCATCCCCCAGAAACAAAAAGGCGTGTGTCATGAAACTGTAGAAATAGCTAATATAAATCATCTAGACGTATCTACGTCTGCATCATTAGCAGGGGTATTTTCATAAATATGTTCAAAAACGCTTTGTTCCGTTAATGGAACATTTTGTATAGTCTTCAGTGATACTTGGGTGTTGTGATAATGGTACGTAGAACAAACTTGGCTCATTAAAGAAATTGTCATCATTAGTATGTATAAAGAGGACGTCGTATAAATTTTTGAAGAATGTTCTTTGTTGTTTAATGTTATTTCAAAATAAGCTTTCAAAACATGTTTTGAATATTATAATTCAACCGCATTATTTAAATCGACAAGGAAATTATGAAAGCGACCAACCATCTGCCTATTTTATAACGAACGCGGCCATAATTTTAATTCTGAATTCAAATATTTCTAGGCGCCAGTAATGCCCGTTGCGTGTTCAGGAAACAAAAAGGAGCATGTTGAATATTTCTTTGAACTTTTTAAATTCGTATTTGGGACATCTGCCGCTTAATGTTGCCAATAAATAAAAATCGTTATTTTTGCCCTTTATACCCAATACTAAGAATTTTAATGTTCGAAAATTAAATTGAAACTAACGTTATAAATGCGAAAATAACTCTATTCTGTTAGAATTTTTGAATCTCTCTATTCTGTTAAATGTATGTGTGCTGTGTTGTTTCTTTATGGAATAAATATTTCTTTCTTTCTGTTTCATTTTCACGCCCAAACCGCTGAACCAATATTGACGCATTTTGGTATAGAGATGGATGGGACATAAGAGGATGACATAGGCTATTTTTTGTCACAAAAAATAAATTGTAATGAGGGTGAAATATGGGATGAAAGTTTATATGGAGAACCGATAAAACTGTGCAAAATTATTATAGTACAGTAGGCTACTCGAAATACTTATACTTTACGCAGACAAAGTGAGCTGCCGACACGACGCATCATTTGTAATACCTTAATAACCACTTTTATAAAAAATAAAATAAAATATCCCCTGAGTACGTCACTGAGTGAAAAAAACTTTCATAGATTTCTCACAGATGGCGCTGCAAGCAGAAAGTACTTAAAAACAACAAAACAAAGATCTGCAACAAGCGTATGGAAAAATTCGTGAAGTCCGTTAGTTCGTTCCGTGGCTTAGTTGGCAAAGCGTCTGGCGCGGTTTGCTAAGCGTTGTTGGTTCGAATCCAGCCGAATCGACGTGAATTTTTTCTAAGTATACTATCTTTGTTTTTTAATTATAAAAAACTATTGGAGTAATTTCACAAAAAAATTATTAATAATTATCCTGACATTCAATAAAGCTTAATAAACTAAAATGTTACTTAGTAAACAACCTAAACAGGTGTGATACATTTGATTTGACAAATGTATTTTAAATACATTTGTAAGCAAGCAGCAATAATAAATATTCTTTATACAAATCACTTAAATATTGTAGTAACGCTTTTGTTAGCAAATTGAACATATGTGTGTTATGTGGATACAGTTCACATTACGACGAACCTCAAGTAGTGGTTCAAAATGCAACTAGAAAAATTGTTCTGTATCATGTTTTACTATGGTAAATAAGTCAGCAAACCGTCCCACAAGGTGGAAGCGGCAGACGGAGATCGAATACAACGTTCGACGAATCTACGAGCTTTCATCAAAGTATTCCAGCGGTGGTGGAAGTACTAGATTGGACACAAAGCAATTTCCTTTAGCAGCTTTTATCGTCTACATATAGGTAAAACCACCTAGTGATATTTTCCACAAAAAAATGTCTAAATTATGTACCTGTTGTAAGAAAATCACCATCCTTCTACAGATAAAACTCTTATTAAGTTTATAGCTTTTTTGCTATTGAGTTTCACGTGCTGAAAGATAGTGATTTTCTTACCATAGATACTATAAATTAAAGACTTTTTGTTGAAAATCTCACTTTACACAGACGATATATCAATTTAGTGACTAAACTAATGTAAGGTGGTGTTATAGTATAGTAGTTGCTGACTCTACTAGGTCAATGACATATCACTGTAATACAGGCCTCAGTATGTAAAAGCAGTTGGTTTGATTTAAACCATCATTTTTAAGGACACGGGCCAACCGGGTTTGCTTGAAATATATTTACCTCATCCAAAATAGAAGAATCCTTTATCACAGGCAGTGTTTTAATACGTCCACTTTGGGGCCATGTACATCTATTCAAAATTTGCCATTCACGAGGTTTTAAACTATAGTAAATCAAAAACTTGAAACTGAAGGTTTTTTTACAGATTCTGCGTACCTGGATGACAATAATTCGTGGTAGTGACCCGTTTACCTCTTGCAGGTTGTCTTGATCTATGTTATTTGAAATAAATATTGAAAATTATGGATGTGAACAAATGTTTATTTGCAGGTGAGCAATCCCTAAAGTTTCTTGCTTATTCTTCTCAATGGAATCTGCCTTACAAATGGGCTGTAGAGTTAAATTAATATGACGATTTTAAGTTCTTGTTTTTATAAGAAAATAAGCGGATCGAAGGAATTTTTTCTGAGTGTTCGATCTTTGTATTAATAATTATAACAAACTAGTGGTGTAATTTCACAAAATAGAATTGAATATCAATTCAATAATAATTTAATTAATACAGTGAATAGCGACATCTCTCGCCAGGACTGGTAGATGTAAAGGTACTAACTGGGTGATAAATCTTTCATAGATTTCTCATAGATGGCGCTACGACTAAAAAGTCGTTGAAAAAACCAAAATACAAAGACACGACGCAAGCACATAGAGAGAATTCGTGAGGTCCGTTGGTTCGTTCCGTGGCTTAGTTGGTATAGCGTCTGACACGGTATGCAAGAAGACGTCGGTTCGAATCCGACCGGATCGAAGGATTTTTTTCTGAGTGTTCGATCTTTGTATTAATAAATAAAATAAGTGAGCTTTAACCTCCACCTTACCTGATGGAAAGCGAAGATAAGGTCGACGATATAACATGCACACTTAAATAATTCTTATTCAATCTCGCCTTGAAAAGGCCCAAGTTACAGCGTTCAGGGAACAAGTCTGCACGCAGGGAATTCCACTCCAAAGCTGTTCGTCATTTAAATGTATCATGCAAATTTTAGCCTGGAATCTCTTTTTTATTATATTATCAAGTGATGGAACGAACAAGTCGTGCGCCTGGTGGTAAGCGACACGTCTGTCCATAATAGTTGCAGTGACACTCAAAGTTTTTAATCGCAAAGATCTTGGGTGAACTATCACTGCGCCCGTCATTCTGACGCACATGTTGACAAGTCCCATGTGCCTATAATTTCACCAGCACCCAAACTTCCAAACCGGAACGCAGTAATGCTCACATTACTGCTTGGCGGCAGAAATAGGTAAGGTGGCAATACGTCTCTGGACGAACTCTTTCACAAGGAGTTTTACTGCTATTAAATCTCAACTTACATCTAGTCCCACGATGATGAAAACTTTGCTTACCTGCGAAATAAAGATTATTTGACACAGGTTCATAGTTTAAATTCATCTCGGAATTGTATCAAGTTCACGAGAATTGATTAAAAAAATAAAGGAGCAAGGATAATAATAAGAAGATTGTTTAATAAAAATCTGGGCGCCAGTTTAAGTGACACGCTTGTGTATAAGCGAGCCTTTATTATGGCTTTAAAAACTACGGCCGTCAGGTTAATATTAAAGTTTTAAGGACAATGCTGTGCTCAACTGATGTTGAAACGTGGCACAAACAAAGTGAATTTTAATCTAATTACATTACGTTCTGTCAAAAAATGAGGTCGTAGTTGAATTTAATTTCTAAGTTACGTACATTTGTGAATGTGGGCATTAATGTGTTTCGGTTTTGAAGGGTTAATTCTGCTGATGAAATTACAGGTACATGAGAATTTATATCCCAAGGTGACGGACGCAATGGCAGTGCCCCTCAGATCTTTAAAGCTCTGAATGGCACTGCAACTGTTATGGACAGACGCGTCGCTTACAACCAGGCACATGACATGTTGGTTCCATCGCTAGACATCATAAAAATAAAGATTAATAGCAATGTCTATTGAAATCTGCATGTCGAAGACAACCTAGTTGGGAGATTGCTTGACTCCTATAATAGTGGTCCTGGTTTCAATTTCAGTGCTAAAGTAAAATGTTTTTTAAGCCCGCATTGGTCCACGTGGCCGATGTTTCTTCTTAGGGGAAACCCGTGCCTGTTAATAGATCGTCTAGTAAATTGGTGATGATGCTGTTTTAAGTTTCTTTTTTTTTAATAATAGACAGGCTTTATTTCTTGTATCGTATATAAAGGCCGTGGTACCATAAACCTAACGCTTTTCAAGCATAAGGTCCTGATCCATTCGAATTCCAGGCTCTCTGAGTTTCGGAATTCATGCGCGAAATTTAATTTGAAATTTACCTTGAATTTTTCGGTGAAGGGAAACTTCGGAAGGAGACCTGCACACACCTGAAAAGTAACTTAATGATCTGTACGAAGTTCCAAATCCGCATTGTAACATCCGTAAAGTTGCTTGCTTATCAGTATTCTATAGGACATATCAATAGAATAGAATAAGTTTATTTGCCAGAATACAGTAACGATAAAGGTCTTAAATAAAATTAGGTACATTGTATTCAACCTGCAAGCAGATGTACAAATATTAATATCATGTTTGGTTTCTACTGTTAATTGCACTTCAAATGAATGTAAATTTGTATTTGGAAATTCTATGTATTCTTTATTAAGAAAAAAACAATGCGTCAAGAGCCATTTTGTCAATTGTAATTTAAAAGTATGTCCTTGCAACAATTGAATTTCAATTGGCTAATTGTTGAAAATAATCGACGCCGAAAAGCGATCTTGTCGTATATCGAAAAATAGGACTTTACACCGGGGCCGAAAAACTATTTAAAAAAATTATTTCTCTTTAATTTGAATTAGTAGAAAGTTTAAAATTGACTTTTTACTAATTCAAATTACAGAGAAATAATTTTTTTTTAATAGTTTTTCAGCCCCGGTGTAAAGTCCTATTTTTCGAGATACGACAAGATCGCTTTCCGGCGTCGAATTATACACATGTTGAAGTAGTTTTTCTTATAAATTACTTTATGGCAACGAGGTTGGTACAAAAGATTCATAATTTTTGCTCTAGTCTGCCATCACGGAGAGTGTATGAGGGAGTTGCACGAATTAATTCCACCTTCCCCTTTTCCATCATCGGGGGATCAGACGTAGGCTAGGGTTTCATCCCTATGTTGTGGATATTCCAAGGATTCCCACGAAGCGCTTTGCTTCTACATTTATATGGCGAACGGCTATGGAGTGGTATTCCCTGCCTGCCGACTTATTCGCTGAAGGGGATAACTTGGGCCTTTTCAAGGCGAGAGTGAATAGGCATTATTTAGAAATGCATGCTCCATCGGTACTTTCCATCAGGTGAGATGGAAGTCTAGGCTTATACACAGCAGTGGGACTATATATATTCCATCTATTATAGTTCTTGTATCAATTTCTTGTAGATTATATTTGTCGGTTTGGCTTCAGGTTGACGGTTTTTGGCTTTAAACGACGGAGCTTACGTCACAGTGTATTGTCATCACGTCATACTTGCTAGATTTATGTGTTTTGCAGCGCTCGGTCGAGTCCCAAGGAATACACATACCGGCACATTTAGCTGAACAAAGAAAAGTGAAAATGTAAAATATTGTATATTTAAATGAATAAGAATTACACATAAGCAGCAATTAAATTAACATCGATTTAAAACAGTAAGACTTTATTAAAAAAATGTAAACTAATCACAATTATTTAAGTAACAAAGCAACGGGCTGATAATTCAAGATTGCAATAGTTTACTTTGATTAAATAAAAAAACCTTTTTTAAAATAAATCACATAAATGCAAAGTCAACCTCGAATCACTTCACACACCTGAATTATTTCATTTTTTTTTATTTTTTTATTTTATTGTGACTCGGCAAAATGACTGCACCGCGCCTGATGGAAAGTGCGAATACAGTCCAGAGATGAGAGTAACGGATGGAAAACACAAATATCACTCCGTCACTATCATTTTGCCGGTCTGGCCAAATGCTTCTTCACACTACGTTTGAAGGACCCGATGTTATAGAGGGGAGGGAATACATGCGCCGGGAGTTGGTTCCACAATTTGATGGTTCGGCATAAGAACGAATTGCCAAACTTTTTAGTGCGGGACGGTATTGAACTGACCGTCCATCTGTGGCAACGCAGTCCGGCACGGGTGGTCCGCTGATGGAAAGGAGAGGAAGGGATAAGGTTGAATAACTCTTCAGAGCGCTCACCGTGGTACAGGCGATAGAATACGCTAAGAGACGCTATATCTCTGCGAAGCTGTAACGACTCCGCATGCTCAGTTACATGAGGATCGTTGACAACACGGAAGGCGTAGCGCTGCAGTCCATCTAGGGCATCGAGCAAGTACTTGGCAGAGCCGTCCCAAAGGTGCGAACAGTACAGCTTGGGGTCAATAAGACCTTCGTTAGCTGCTTGTTCAAGCGTCATAGTTTGTCTAGTTTCCGGTGAAGATAATAATCTTCCCGTCCTAACATCGAGGATTCTCATACTAATGGCTTGTCCAACTGTCTCGTTTCAGGATGAACTATGCCCTTAGATTCAATAATGTTTCAATAATGTTCAATAACTGTATTGACTCCATGCTGCTCCATAATCTGTATTTATTTAAGGATTTTAGTGTTCCATTAAATGTGCCGCTTTGTGTAGTTCTTTACACAAAAATTAAAAAAAAAGGAGCTGTGACGAGGTTTTCTATCTTGTTATTTTGCATAGAAATGTAATTTTTCTACAGAATATTATGTTCTACATTATATTGTTTTTTGCAAAGTACGCCCGTCACTCCGAAACATAAGTTGACAAGTTCCATGTGCCTGATTTCCCCAGCACTCTTCAAAGCCGGATCACAGTAATGCGCATTATTGTTTGGAGGCAGAAATAGGTAAGGTTTTTAAGGGTATTTCCCCTCTCAATTTAAGAGATTAAAAAATTACCTTGACCTGATACTGACCTACAAAGTGTTCAAAACGTTGGTTTGTTTGAAAAGACAAATACTTAAATGCAATTTTGATGCTAAAGCAAACTTTCATTTCTAATTTATAACAATTGTAAAAACCTAAGTACTCGATAAATGCCTAGAGATTGCAGGTTTTTCACTTAACTACACAAGTAACACCATATTTACCAAAACACGATTTTGAAAAGAAACTAACTTTTATCTAGTGTAGTTTAATCATCGAGTATATAACCAGAAATAGAGATGAAATGTCATTTAATTTGTTTGAAAACTATTCTGCTATATCATTACCGCGACAACTGCGCTCCGATTGGCTAGCCCGAGTTCGAAACAATGGACGGGTGTCGTCAATGGGTGTCGTCAACTGTTTCACTTCAAATCGACCAGTTAACTTGAGCTTTGCTATAATGGACGAAAATTGCAAAATTACATATTTAATATTTAATTACCGATGAAATGTGATTCCGTTTGTTTTATAATTATATGTTTTGATGTTTCTCCCACACCACCGAATAGAACAGCACGGCATTGTTAGAGATATTATCTTTATTACAATAAATATAGAATATGTTTTGGAATATACGGAGACGTACACACAGGTCAGTAATTGGCCTGTCTATATTTCAGTGCAAACGAGAGTTGATATTTATAAGAGCTGTATCGCTAATGTGTTACCAGGAATACATGGCCCTTATTTCTTCTCTATTTCTGGTTACGTACTCGATGATTTTAATTAAATCCACCACATTTTTAATGAAACAATATCACAACATGATTAAATTCATTACTGAAAATTATTGCTACAATCATTGCTCTTGACGGGCTCGAAATATCTGATATAATGAATTTAAACATGTTATGATTGATTTAATCAAGAACTGTAATTAATTCCATTAGATACCACTTGAGAGCGTGGTTTCCAGAGATTTAATATACATATATATACATCGCCACACATAGCTGAATACAGGGTGCAAATTTATTAATAAATTTATTATTAAAATTTCGAATTAGAGAAAACTAAAAATTAAGGCGCCCCTGTTGTTGTAAGTTTATTATTTTGTTCTTACATTACTGTATTAATTCTTTTTATGTAGTTGGTAATATTTTTATGATTTTCATGTGATGAAAGCACCTTTTGAAGTAGGATCGACGACATTTTGCTTTTTTATACCAGGACCCCGATTCAGAACTCGATATTTTAACCGAAACGATCGATGGATTCGGATTCGATGAAATCGATTATAAGAAAAATGAGAATCCTTTTGTCTACATTTTTAAGACTTTAAAGGCCTAAAATATAGGAATGCATTTGTCTTCCATTAAAATTAATTAATAAAATTTAACAAAATCTAGACTTTATTTAAAATAATATGAGATTTCCATATTACATTCTTAGTCGATTTTGTACGACAGTTTGACATTCGATTCGGGTGTTGTGAATAAAAATGAAAAGAAATCGGTCGGCAACTGAGTTATCGTAAGAATCGACACCCTGGTACGTGGTGATATCTAGGTAAACTAAGGGTCGTATTCCAGAATTCTACTCAATGCTCAAATCAGGATTTGAGTATGATTTAAAGCACTCGAAATCATACTCAAGTCCCTGCCATTAGGGTCGTATTTCCAGTGCTTGTGTTGCCAGTACAATCCTGACTTGAGCATTGAATAGAGTTCTAGAATACGACCCTAGGAAACGTTCTCCGTTCTCATATTATACCTTGCATATTATATCCGTTTAATTAGTATTAAGATAAAATGTGTAAAAATTTTGGATTGAAGATAGTAGTCAAACAATTTTTGAGATTCTCCCAAGTCGCAAGCGCACATTGTCTAGTTTGTTCACTTACCAATGACATCACGCGATCTGAGTTAACATGGAGTGCCGTTTGCACTGCAATTTTTTTCAATTGCATTATTTAAACATAGGTTTAGTAGCAGTAGAGCTCCTTGTGAAAGAGTTCGTCCAGGGAAATATTGCCACCTTACCTATTTCTGCCGCCAAGCAGTAATCTCAGCATTACTGTGTTCCGGTTTTGAAGGGTAAGGGTGCTGGTGAAATTACGGGCACATGGAACTTATGAACTTATGTGTCAGGGTGACGGGCGCAGTGGTAGTGCCCCTCAGATATTTGCAATTTAAAGCTCTGAGTGGCACTGTAACTCTTATGAACAGGCGTGTAGCTTACAATCAGGCGCACGACTTGTTCGTCCCGTCAACTTCAAAAATACGTCACGACAATCGTGTGTGTTATTGTTTGGGCTGGTGATTTCGGTGTTTATTTATTGAAAACATACCGTAAGTAGCGTTTTTAAGTTTACCCTGAATATGAATGTTTATAAACTATACTTTAAGGAGTAATTTCATGGTAAACGCTAGAACCACTCAAACGGAATATTATCATATTTATCCAAGTACACCAAAAATTTCATTAGTGCTTTTTAAGTGCAGGATTGGCGGTGTATTACTGCATTTTATTTGAGATGTTTTTGTTGGTAGTACGGAGGGTATTTATTTAGCAATGCAGAATAATAATTTTTATTTATAAAAACTTGTATTCAAACTGAATCCTTTTCTATTTTGCGAAACCAAATAGACGCCATTTTGCGGTAGGAGGAGCGCATCGCGTGAGCGGTTATTGACGACCAACCTCCAGCAGTGGAGAGGCATTTTAAGAAGAAAAAAGTTGTGAATTGTTGTTGTCCTCGATTTCTATTATAGGGCTTTAATTGGTTTTAACCCAATTTAAACCCGGCGTTAATAAAACCCAATCACTTGGCCACTTACTTTGTATACACGCACTCTAGTGGTACTTCATTTAATTTAATAATTTATTTCTCTAGTCAGTTTGTGTGTAATTTATGTGTCTAGCTATGTATGTGCCATGACACTCGTGACACAACGTCGCTAAAGCGGAGCTATGAGTGTGTGTATGAAAAATAAATTAAAAAACTTATTAAAATTGTATTACTTAGAATTTAGTTTGATCTTAATAATGCCAGAACCGCATTATAACCACAGGTGACAACTGGCTTTATATAAAATGTTATTACACTTTAACTCGTGCGTGGTTCATAAAAAAGTAATATTTTGAAACATTAATTTCGTGCGTCGGAATTGTACTTGGAATTGACCATTAAAACGAATACTTCGTTAAATTCTACTCGAATGACTTCAATACCATACACCCATTGTTATATTTTAATGCTTGGCATAATTAAGCCATGTGTGATCATGATATAAGTAAAAACTGTTTACGACATGAAAGTCGTAAAAGTAATTAAAAGTACTTGAAACAAATCACTCCTGTTTAAGAGTGGACTTTATTTCAGAATTTACTTTTTTCTTCTTTTCGGTGTGCTGCTTCTCTGCGAAGGTTGGCGACCACCATGGCCATTCTCATTTTTGAAGCTGCTGCACGAAAGAAAGAACGTGTGCTAAGGTGGAACCAGTGTCTTAGGTTGTTCAACAGGAAGTGTTCCTTCTGCCTCAACTACGCTTTTCTTATTACTTTTCCCTGCGTTATTAGTTGAAGAATCCAGTATCTATTGCCCGTCATTACGTGGAAAAAAATCCTTGTGTACCCACGATATGCCAAGCATACGTCTGTACAGCCACGTCTCAAAGGACTCAAGGTCCAACACTACATACCAAACAGCAAGATACTGAAAACATAACAGCGGACCAAACGCATGCGGAGTTTAAAGTTGAACCTTCTACAACACAAAATCATTTTCATTTGAAGGCACGAAGTGCCTGTTCGATGCGAATACGAACTTCTTGTGAGCTATCCTGGTATTCATTTACGTAGCTACCGAGGTATTTAAATTGGTGTACACGTTACTTTTTTACAAACAAAATAACGTGGCAAGATAACGTGGCAGTACATCACTGGACGAACTCTGTAAAAAGGAGCTCACGGGTATGATCTAGAGTATTTTATTGTGTCGGAGTATAGAGTCGAGTATGCTAATAACTACTAAATGTACATAAATACAATTATTAGATAACATTACATACATTGCCCCAATCCTAAAGTAAGTAACAAAAGCACCTGTGATATGGAAATCGGTACCAACGACCACAAATACCCAGACCCGAGACTATATTGAAAACTTAGTTTCTACATCGACCTGGTCGGGGATCGAACCCGGGACCTCAGAGATGGCGACACCATGAAAACCGGTGTGCAAACCACTCGACCATGGAGGTCGTCAATGCCATATTACACCCATCCAGCCTATTTTACTTATTCTGATCCCCTTCCTTGTCAAAACCCATTTCCTACATTTTTTACATATACATACACGGAAAGGTATTGTTTCAAATCAAGTTAAAAATAACTGTCTCTCCGCTAGCTCCAAGGCTCACCGCGAAATGCCAGATATAGAAAGTAAAAACAAAAAACAAATTGGATGGCCTAGTATAGCTTTGTCGGTATTTTTTTATTCAATCTTTGTGCTATAATGTATGTGTTATATATACGCAAAGATTTCTAGCTGTGACGTACTTTTTTAACCGACTTCAAAAAGGAAGAAGTACCCAATTCGACTGTATTCTTTTGCTTTGTGTATTTTATACGATTACTAAAGCTATGAGTGGCACTGCAACTGTTATGGACAGGCGTGTAACTTACCATCAGGCGCACGACCTGTTCGTCCCGTTACTTGATATTATTAAAAAAACTTGAAGAAAATTTTCCACCTTTAAGGGTGGCAAACTAGGGGATGAATCCGGTTTCGCGCACTTTCCGGCAAATAGATGTAATTCCACGAAATTGTGATGTCTTGTTTTATAAAAAGAGATGAAAACATTTATTTCTAGTTAGTGTGGGGATTTCAGTCATAAAATGATTATTTTTTTTACTTCGACTTGTCTTATAATTTTTGTTATGCTATGATATTAATCCGATGACATTATAATAAATAATCGTGATGTGATCATTGACTTACAAATAAATGGACGACGGGTCTAATACAAAAACCACGAAAAAAATGTCCCAAGTCAACCTATTCGAAATTTAAATTGTAATGTCATCGCAGTATCGCGCTGTCAGTCGAACAAATGAAGACTAAAGCGGAGTTTGGCGCTCTGTATACGATTTTAGCGCCTTACAAGTGCGGACACTTTTTACCGCGGACCCGACGTCCATATAATTGTAAGTCAATGGATGTGATGCAGCAACCAGGATAATCTGACCACACAACTAATCAACTACTTACAGTAAAATAATCTTGTTTGGGCCAACGATATGTACGTACTTGCGTACTAGATGCGGTGTTCTAAACACACACTGTGTTTTACTGATGTGCGGTTCCAGCACAACACTTCACTTTACTTGTTTATCAAACATTCAAGATGGCGAACACAAAGCGGTCCTCGAAAATCAACATCGGTGTGTTGCTTATATTTCGCTATTTTTTACTAATAGCGTGAACATAAATTTAAAGTTTTAAATCATTCATATTGATTTGGTAATATTATGGTTTTTGATTAATTTTTGTAATATACTGAGCAAAATTTCACACTATCCATCTCATTTCCGCAAGCATGTAATGACGCGAGTTAAAACAAGACAAAACATTATATCGTAGACTAATAAGCAACAGAGTGTTCTGACTACACAATAACCTAGTATGTGCAATATAAAAAAAAAACAGTTACTATGGTTACCATACAAATTTAAAAAATATAAACAAGACTAGGCTGCATGATCTAAAATCTTTGCCTTTCCGGAAGTAAAAATACATAACATAACATCAATAACTTTAACAACCCTGCTGTATTTTTTTTCTTTTACTTAATTTGTTTTTTCTTAGGAAATGAAACTATTTTTCCGGATTTAAGTCGCGTATCTTTGTTTTTTCAAACAAACCAACGTTTCGGGCCCTTTACAGGTCCCATTGTTTTTTCTTATTAATTATTCGTATTTTCTTATCTTTGGAACAATATAAATAATACCATCTTGTATACTTCAGTATTGCAAAGATACTTCAAAAAATATCAGTACAAAAATGGGCATACATTTTCACAGTTACGCGATTAATCTGTTTTTTTTTGTTCTGTATTATATATTATAATGACGATAATACTATTCCAACATCATCTGCCTGCCTAGCTCATGCCCAACAGATATAGACTGTCGCGTCTGTACTACGGTACTCATACTCTTTGACAAATATTCAACACATAGACTTTCTGTGAATGTTCTTGTTTATAAATTGAAGCCTTTAGTATAGGCTCATCATATTAGTTTCGCCTTACGAATGATGACTGATTTTTTGAAGTACACTATCTTGTACCGGGACTTTTCTAAAGTTTAATTCAAGTATTACGGATAGTTTGGTTTCACCTTTACTTCAACCAGTACCACTGATAGTTCTATTATTAATTCTAGTTGAAACACAATTGGGATGATGACCAAATAAGAGAATGCTCAAGACATTACAATGCAAAAAGGAATAAGTTGAACAACCCTTTGAAATTTTAATGCGCAAAAAGTTCTAAAAAAAAATCACGTTCGGTTGCGTATTCCGTGGGACCATCCAATCGGCGTAAAAGTCGTGGGTTCCCTCGAGAGGTTGCCATGGCAACAGGCCGGGTGCCCGACTACCCGACTACCCGAAAAGGGGTCGCAAAATCCAAACTTATCTCATAAATTTACACGGCAGGTCGATCTCATTTTGCGTACTGCGGTATTTCGGCGAATTTCCGTTCTGGTAACCCTGTTTTAATTTCGGTGAAAAATTCAATAGAATCCGAATAGTTTAATTGGAAATGAATATACCTTGTTAGATTTAAATCGGTTTGGACGTTTGGTTGACCCTTTTAGGGATGGGTATGAAAGCTGCAGTTTTTGCTTAGTTTGAGAAAGTAGTAAATTGCCATCGCCATAACTCTGAGCCTCTTGGGGCCACAGGCGAAACTCCTCATTAAGAGCTTTGATTCGCCGCGTTCAGGCCCTTGGTGGCTAGACAACTGACAACTACATCTGAAAAATACAACCTTAAGCTACCAATCAGATGAATTTCTTCATCTCGTTTAATGTATTCATAGGTAACTAAAGAGTTAGTTCTTTTTTAAAAATAAGTCATAAATAAAGGTAATTTCTAGTCGACATATCGAGCTATACATTCAAAAAAGTATACGTCGATACATCGGACTTTTGCAGTTTATCTTTGCTATTTCCTAACATAGGTATTAAGTTGTGAAACTATGGACTTAAATTGTCTGAAAAAAAAATTATTTATAATTGTATATTCAAAATTGAACGACATTAATGAAGAGATAACCAGGACAGAAAATTCAATCATGACAATTTTCCAAACAAAAAGCAATCAATCGTATTACCCATTCAGAAGATGCGATGACAGACTTATATTAACCTTCATTTTTCTTGTTTTGTTATGAAATCAAGCGAAGGGACGAACAAGTCGTGCGCCTGGTGACAAGCGACATGTCTTTAAATTCGCAAAGATCCAAGGGGCACTGCCTGTGCGCCCATCACCCTGAGACATAAGTTGACAAGTCTCATAGGTATACCTGTAAGTTCACCAGCATCGAGTTCTTAGGTTTTCGCGATTGTTACACATAGGAAATGAAACTATTTTTTCGGATTTAAATCGCGTATATTTGTTTTTTCAAACAAACCGACGTTTCGGGCCCTTTACAGGTCCCATGGTCACGGTTGACTGAGGTGGTACAGTCTTCAACCAGTTATGTCTAATATTAATGCAAACCACCCTATTTTTTCACTATAGTTACAATAGTTATTAATTAAATACCTTATTTTTAACTTTACAAAGGAAACATTCCAATTTACACTACATTAAGTTTTACAAATTATTTTATTGAATGAATTTGTATTAAGTTTAATTTATTATTAAATTAATATTAGACATAACTGGTTGAAGACTGTACCTGTAAATTTTGCTTAGGTCGAGCAGCAGAAACACGGGCTATAATTCAGAATTTATTTTCTTACCAACATAATTAAAGACTTTTGAAAAATGTGTATCGTATAGTAAACGTGTTCTATTTAGTTCATTTGATATAAATGAAAATTGTATATGTGAAGTACCTATTGAATACAGCGGATTTGTTGTAAAATTTTGCGGTAACTTTTTTTTTGTTTTTTTTTCTCTCGTGAAAATTTATAGGAATCGTGTTTTCACATTTTCTCAATTTTACTGTATATTTTTTTGCAAAGTGATTGATTCAATACTTTCACTCTTAGAATAATAACGCATAGAAACCTAGTCCGCTCACACTAAGTGAGGCAAACTGAAGCGCTCCCAATGGGCCTACACGAGCGGACAGGCCTTCAGTGCTCAAGGTCAACTTGCACCGCGAACAGCTCCAGAATTTTACCTAAAAATGACGAAATGTGCGGTAAATGAGTGTAAAAATACGTCAGACAAACATAAAATAGATACTAACATCACATTCCACAAGGAAGTAACGCGTTTCAACTTGTATTTTTATATAAATATTCACTAAAACCGAAAATTAACCTACTACTAAAACTAGCCTACATGAATTTGATTTTTGCCTCAATTGTGACAGTTCGTTTGATATGAAACTATCTATCATTCTATGCGTTATTATTCTAAGCTTTCACTGCTATGCGGACTCAACCAAAAGCCATAAGAGGTAATAGACTCTTAAACGAATTTGTATCTTTGTGAGGGTGACTAACAAGGACATATAATATACAGGAAATAAAATTACTATTTCGGATCTAAAGCGTCTAATTTATTTTTTCAAACAAACATTTCGAACCCTTTACAGGTCCCATGGTAACAGTTGACATACTATTCTGCTAAACATAAAAAAAAATTGATAAATGTACTTCGACCCTAGTGTAACCATATTAGGAATTTTCGGAAAGGCTTTTCTCATTAGAAATCTGCGCCCTAAAGCGTTCGAATTACAAAAACGTTTTTGAAATTCGTACTTGGCGATGGACTGTGGTGTACCTTTTTCTTTCGATGAAAAGAAACATAATGACACGTTCAACTACGCCATTTGTCGTACATTAAATTATGTAATAATATAAATGCGTTGGTATATTTTGTTCTTATTATTGTTGACATTAAATTGACAACGATAACTAATTTTCGATATCTTAGGTTTTCGCAACTGTTACATATAGGAAATGAAGCTATTTTTTCGGGTTAAAATCGCGTTAATTTGTTTTTTCAAATAAACTAACGTTTCGGGCCCTTTACAGGTGCCATAACCAAGTCAACCGTGAACGTGGAACCTATAAAGGGCCTGAAACGTTAGTTTGTTTGAATAAACAAATACACGAGATTTAAATCCGGAAAAATAGTTTCGTTTCCTATGATAACTTTGTTTATTAAAACTGATGTTTTATAGTTCAACTGTTTTTCTTTCATCTACCATTCTCCTCGCTATAGTGAGGTGAAAAGATGTGTGTTTCGCTCGGTAGCAAAAATCAAAAAAAAACTTTGGGTCTCGTGCCTTGAAACCCTTGCATAACAAATAACTATTTTCTTCGGAGAATCTATAATAACAATTTCTCCGAGCACGATGGGTGGAACCAAATTTGTTATCGCAGGCCTTTGATCTTATAATTCAATGTATGTTTATTAAGCAATATTTCACTTAATTACCTATCCCTCATAGTTTCGTTTCCTGTGTTTTAAGTTAGTGCGTGCAGATGGTTGGGCTGCGTGTGGTTAAATATTTTTCTTTTTTCCCTTTTTACACGTGTACCTGTGATTTCTCAATATGTAAAACAATAAGTTGTTTACATTTCAATAGTGTTTAAGTTTCTGGTTTTTATACTACTTGTGGAGATCTGTAATTACCACTAGAACCTGTTACTTGTCATAATATATTTATTGTTAAAAATTTGATGTAAATCTTCCAAATAAAACAAAATAAATCGTCTTTATTTGACATGCAAAATAGATAAATTTCAAACATTAAATAATGAAGAAAAATAATAAAATTTATAAAAATAAATTGAAGTTAAAATAGAAAAAGCCTGTAATGTCATAATAACTTTTTTAAACAAAAAAAAAACGACCTCAGAAGTTCGTGGAATTACATCTATTTGCCAAGTTTTATTAACATCTGTTAAAGAAAGTGCGCGAAATCGGATTAATCCTCTAGTTTGCCACCCTTAGAGGTGGGAACATTTTCTTTAAATTTAAATGGGACCATTACT
>NW_020653719.1:11615532-11633834 GCF_003589595.1 Hyposmocoma kahamanoa | reverse complement strand
TAGTCGAATTGAGAACCTCCATCTTTTTTTGAAGTCATAATTTGGAATACTATAACTCAAATATGTTACGAACAAAAAAAAATCAAAGAAAATAATCAATGTGAGTAATAAATAAGTAATTTAAATAAAAATTAAGCGTCTCTGATGAACCTATGTTAATCATGTAGAAATGTAATTTCTACACGTCAATTCTGACAGCGTAAAGGGTGAAGGAAATTATTTTCGAGTTTGGAAGCACAGGTGCGCCGAACGTCGGATTATGCGAATGACAAACGATGGGAAACGAACATGTTAATAATCCCCGTATGTACGTATGTATGTTTGTTAGGTATAATATTTTGTTTACTATGTCCTGTCGAATTTACTTATACGTCAAGTCAGATAATCACACTAATGACCTGCACCCGTAGTATGCCGCCTCGATAAAGCTATTAAATCCACATTTAGCTGTCAATTGAGTGATAAACCGGATAAAATTTAAAATTTTTATCATAATAGCGAACACGGCGAGCACCGTGACGTCACATTTTCATGTCATCGCGAGCACCGGCGACCAATGACAGCAAAAGATTAACACAGTGTCAAACATGGCTGCAAGGTCACAGCTGATTTTAAAACATTTGCACAGTAATTTTATCAACGTAAAAATTGAGCGCGACAAACGAAATGAAATTGTTTCATGGTTTTCGCGGCGATGATTAAACGACAAAGACAGCTATATAAGCGACTTTATATCGTTGTCCATGTTCCTCAAAATGTATAACAATAGTTCATTACCAAATAAGCAAACTTAGATATTACCAACTGAATTTAATATTATCACGGGGAGGTTTATCACACATATGTATTCTGCCATGCTACGGCCACTGGTATCAAAATACCGTTTCCCCAAATTGATGCAGCCGAGGTAGTCAAACACATTCTTCTTCACTGAAATTACACAATACAAACTTTTAAGTAGCAGTATGAAGTGAAGATTTCATCTAGGGAAGTACTACCACTTTAACTGTTTCTACCGCCAAGCAATGATTAACTTCATACAAACGTAGCAGTGGGGTTTGTATGTGTGCCCGCTGCGCGCCGTATACACGCTTTGGCATAATCTCGAGATGCGCTTGCATTGCTTGACACTGGTCATCCCAACGCGTCTTTCATTATTATGCGAATGTATGTGTCCGTACACGATACACAGCGGTCACACACACATACAAGTCGCGCTGTTAGTTTGTACGTAGTTACAATGGTTTACAAGAAATAAATACACGCAGTCATTGTTCCACCTCCGTCTTTATTTTCATAGACAACGTCAACTAAAATGAAATTCTACAGTGACACTTGTTATTTTTTTTCTAATTTCAAGTGACGGGACAAACATCTCGTACGTCTGATGGTAAGCTACACGCCTGTCCGTAACAGTTGCAGTGCCACTCATAGATTTAAATCGCAAAGATCTGAGACGCACTGCCACTGCGTCCGTCACCCTGAGACGTAAGTTGACAAGTCCCATGTGCCTGTAATTTCACCAGCACCCTTACCCTTCAAAACAGGAACACAGTAATTCTGATATTACTGTTTCGCGGCAAAAATAGGTAAGGGCAGTAATTCTCTGGAGGAATTATAAAATATAAGCAATAAAATTATTCTTGTCCAAAACCCTATAGATGAATAACATAAGATAGTTGACCCGCAACAAAAGCAAACATTGGTGTACTACGGACATGTTGTACTAAGTCGGATAATGCCCTGAGGATGGTAGCTTGGAATCCAGCGAGATTTGGGACTATACGTAACTAAACTTATGTACATATACATGTATAGTGTTGTTTGTGTATATAACTAGTTACGTTTTTGACGTTGTTTCTCTCTTGTAAAGTTAAAAGAGGCTATTAACTGTTAAAAGTAATTTTTAACACACGCATTGAGTAAAATTATAAGCAAAATTTCAGACTCCGTTTCAAGACAGAGAATTCCAAATTTGGAAAACTAAACTTTTCTACTTCCAACCAAAATATTTCTTAAATCTAGAATCTATCTTTTTCGTAGCAGTAGAGCTCCATAATATTAGCGTTACTGCCTTCCGATTTTGAAAGTCAAGGGTGCTGGTGAAATTACAGGAACATGAGACTCCTGTGAGAGAGAGAGAGACTTATCAACTATATCTTTTTAAATTTTTATTGAATTGATATTCAATTATTTTTATGTGAAATAACTACACTAGTGCCAGACGCTATACCAACTAAACCACGGTATGCTAGAAGACGTCGGTTCGAATCCGGCCGGATCGAGGGCAACTTTTTCTGAGTGTTCGATCTTTGTATTAATAATTATAACAAACAAGTGGAGTAATTTCACATAAAAATAAAATTCAATAAAAATTTAAATACAATGAATAGGGACATCTTTTGCCGGGACTGGTAGCTGTAAAGGTATCTAACTGGGTGACGAAATATCATAGATTTCTCATAGACGGCGCTACGGGTAAAAAGTCGTTGAAAAACCAAATACAAAGATGCAACGCAAGCACATAGAAAAATTCGTGAGGTCCGCTGGTTCGTTCCGTGGCTTATTTGGTATGGCGTCTGGCACGGTATTCATTTATTTATACATTATAGGAAAATTCACGGACAAATAATACAATTATGGTATACATAAATATGAGTAATCCAATGCCATTTACGAATTTCCACCAACATGAAACAATATAAAGTGCTTAGTAAGTCAACAAGAGATTATAGGAGAATACAAACAACACACTAAATTTAAAATATAAAAATATTAATTACTATTCTATACAATTAAACGAACAAACCAGTGTATTCATCGCCGATCACGTGACGTGTCAAAGTGACGTTTGGTCATTTCTCGCCTGACTGTTTCTATGCTTGAACAAAACAAATCAAATTCAGAATGATTTACTGTCGCATTGTTATAAAGTCTCAATGCACGCTGCATTACTTTAAAGTCTTAAAAATGTACGTCAGGATTTTCATTTTTCTTATAGTCTATGTCACTGACTAACGCCGTAAATGCTGTTGGATAACGATATCGTATCCGAATCCGAATGGAACGTTTAACTGAATAGCTCGGAAAGCGCCCTTCGATTCGAAAACGTATCCAATCGTACGATTTGGTTAAAATATCGCCGAGTTTTTTAAATTTTTATTGAATTGATATTTAATTATTTTTTTTTGTGAAATTACTCCACTAGTTTGTTATAATTATTAATACAAATGAGGAACACTCAGAAAAAATTCCTTCAATCCGGCCGGATTCGAACCGACGTCTTCTAGCTTACCGTGCCAAACGCTATACCAACTAAGCCACGGAACGAACCAGCGGATCTCACGATTTTTTCTATATGCTTGCGTCGTGTCTTTGTATTTGGTTTTTCAACGACTTTTTAGTCGTAGCGCCATCAATGAGAAATCTATGAAAGATTTATCACCCAGTTAGTACTTTTACAGTTACCAGTCCTGGCGAGAAATGTCGCTATTCACTGTATTTTAAATTTTTATTGAATTGATAATCAATTATTTTTATATCGAAGAGTTCTGAATCGAAGGGCTGGTCAAACTTGAAAATTCCCCGGACTGTGTCCCATTGCTGGACACGAGTCTCTTCTCAGGTGAGGGTTTCAGGCCATAGTTTTCCACGCTAACCCAATACGAGTTGGGGACTTCTAAAGTTATCCCAAGGTTGTGAACCGTCTTTGACGTGCGGGTTTGATCACGAAGTTTTCCCTCACCGAAAACTCACTCCGAGCCTACTCATTAATAATATTTTAATTATGTCAAAATGTATGGCCAACCCTGTTCTCTACAGTTCTTTTTATACGAGTCATAACATCCATTTGACATGTTTTAATTGACATATAATTATACTCACTCTGGATAATTGTATTTTTTATTAAACTGTAAAGTTTTAATAAAACCGGAATACAAGAGAAAATATATTCCTGTTTCTTTAAAAGAATAAAAACACTCGAAATATACTTCACTAGAAGCTAGACAGAAACAGTGTTAAAGCATTTTGACGTCATTTTCTGGAAAAAATAAAACAAAACAATGTACTTTCGTTTAGTGTCAGCTTGTAGCAAATGCACTAAGTTTTATACCTTAGTAAGAAAATAAGAGAAACATAAATAAGAAATATTTTGAGAAAATGAAAAGATTTTCGCAACAAAAATCATTATGGCTGTTCTAGTAACTGGGTCTGGGGCGATAGGTAAAATATCAAAGTCATCGAGTATATAACCAGAAATTGAGACGAAATGTCATTTAATTTATTTATAAACTATTCTGCGAAATCTTAGAGGATGGAAAAAAATAAAAGAAAGGAGCTGCCCCAACTACAGAATCAACGTGCATATAACCAAAATTTGAAAGGTACAGATGGCGGATTTCTTTAGTGTTGCACCATAATCTATCGATAAGTCATTATCGACCTGCAAATGTATGGCTTGAATGTTGAAACTTTTTTTTTTAATTCTTTAGTTTACTGTAACCAAAGTATGCCTAAACAAACACAAGTCTAATAATTTAATCTCGAGTGGTATATTATTATAAATGTAAACACACATTTTTGAAGTTTAAAAAAAATTTATTTTCAACATTACAACTGGTAACTTAAATAGTAAAAGTTACCAAACTGCTGTGCAGTTTGTTGGCGACATGCGCATTCTCACTTAATTATACCTACTTATATTCGGCAGTCCTATGAATACCAACCATTCTTTCTTCATTTTTTCATTTGTAGGAAAACAAGAAATAATAATAAAAAATAATAAAACAATAAAAACCTCGTAGTGAATTGTTTTAATAACAGAATATCGATAATATGTATGCTTACAAGATCAACACTATCTCAACATAATCGTTAACAACAATCATCAAAATATACAAACAAACAGGCAATCTAAAGTAACAAAAGCAAAACTTGGCAAGATTTGTAAATAAACTACTTTATAAGTCTAATTACATGAAGTATTTGGGCTATTGTGTGACTTATAGACAAAAAAATAACACATGCCTATGTAATGTAACATTCTATTGATTTGCACTTTTTCTAAAGCCACATCCCTTAATGCTGCAGCGTCGCATTTTTATTCGTACCTAATTATTCTCACTGTCAATATTTTTGTAAAAATTAATTATAATACATGCGAATAATTCAATAGTACATTTGGAAAAACATTTGTTTTGACACTTGATGTACTTCCCTTTGACAAAGGTATCATGTATCTCATGTACTGCGAAATGGACACGGTTGGGATTTAAGATGACGTTACGTATTTTCGATTCCCGTGTTTGACACAGATCAATATAATGCTATCTTTTTTTACTTCAGACGGCACGTAATAGTTAAACAAAGACAGTAACATGTTTAAGTTTTCGACGCCGCATCGAATGCATCATATACATATAACGTCTGATTTATATGTATCAACGGGAGTATAAAGGGAGAGACTTTTTGAAGAAAAAATTTACCCTGGATTTTGATTACTAATTTGTGTGACTTGATAAAAGAAGTTTGAATTCCAAGACTAAAGGAAAAACGACTTCAGGTGTTTATTTTCCATTCCCAGTCCACGACTCCGTTTGAAGCCGCAAATTGGCTCCAAACACACGTGTACGAGTACTTATGGAGTCACACGGCTTGTAAAATATAGTATAGAAAGCTATCAGTGGAATTTGAGTTTATGATTGTATTTGTATAAATAGCTTCTACAAACAGCAGTGATGTAGGAAATGAAACTATTTTTCCGGGTTTAAATCGCGTATATTTGTTTTTTCAAACAAACCAACGTTTCGGACCCTTTGCAGGTCATGATTCCTTTTTGTTGGATTCGATTTTCATGATTGAAAGAGGGTACCTTCATAGTAGTCTCATTTAATTTTGAAGAAAATCATTCACCTCTAAGGGTGGCTGTTCACGCATGAAGATTCATTTTTATAAATAGCGCCTAAATTTTATTATACGAAGCAATTATTTTAATGGTTGATTTTGCTATTCTCCAATTCAAGGCGTTTTTTCCTCTCGATATACTTTGAGTAGTGAGAACCGATTTTTATTATCTCCTGTGTCAAGTCCTGTATAGTGGCGAACTAGGGGATGAATCCGGGTTTGCGCACTTTCCGGGAACCGATTTCAATAAGACTTGGTAATTATATGTAATTCCACGTACTTTTGACATCGGTTTTTTTAGTACTCTGTACTGATTATTTCACTATACTTAATAATTAAATACCTTATTTTTAATTTTACGAAGAAACATTCCAATTTACATTAAATTACGTTTTACAAATTATTTTATTGAATGAATTTTTGCTATGTTAAATTTACTGTTAATTAATAACAGAAATTAGAATAAATTAAAACATATTTATTAGTACTGCAGTGTTATGTCTGTTTGGGATTTTTCATCAGAGGAAATATTGGATCCCAAACTGGTGTACGGAGAAACCATCTTCCCTGTTGAAATTAGGATGTTTTTTAATTTCAATAGTTTTATCGCGAGAACCTAAGAACTCGATAAACAGAAGTAAGTAGAGCTCTTTGTGGAAAAATTCGTTCAGGAAGTACTGCCAACTTACCGCCAAACAATAATATGAGATTATTGCGTTTCAGTTTTGAAAAGTTGCTGGTAAAATTGCAGGCACAAGGAACTTTTTGACTTATGTCTCAAGTGACGAGCACATTCCTATTCCCCTCAGATGTTTTCGATTACTGGCACTGCAACTGTCCTGTGCAAGGCGTGTCGCTTACCATCAGGCGCACGACTTGTTCATTCCGTCACTTGGTGTCATAAAAAATATATGAATTTTTCAATGTGCCAACAAGCAACCGCTGTTCCATTACGCTACGCCCTGTAATTATCACAATTTGGTTCTATTAAGTCTATGCAACCTCAAATGGCTTTGGTTGATTTCGCATAACAGTTAAAGTGTTAAAACGATCTGTTTGGAAAAAATATATAAATATATCGTAAAACTGCTTACTATACGGTGTGAAAAATCACTATAGAAAAAAACACAAACTTACCTCGAAATTTTAGAAAAAAAGCTGCTGTATTCAATAGATACTTTATAATCAATGATTTTTAACCGACTTCAAAAAAGGAGAAGTTCTCAATTCGACTGTATGTTTTTTTTTTTTGGTATGTATATTACGCGATAACTCCGGTATTTGTGAACCGATTTTCAAGATTCTTTTTCTGTTGGAAAGGGGGTACTTCCATAGTGGTCCCATTTCATTTTGAAGGACATCATCCACCTATTAGGGTGGCTGTTCACGCATGAAGATTCATTTTTATAAATAGCGCCCAAAATTTCCTTCAGAAGCAATTATTTTAATGGTTGATTTTGCTATTTCTCTAATTCAAGGCGTTTTTCTCTCAATATTTTTTGAGTAGTGAGAACCGATTTTTATTATCTCCAGTGTCAAGTCCTGTATAGTGGCGACTGTATAGTGGATTATTTATATCAACAGAATATCATTTGTAACAAAATAAATTCTGATGTGAAGCCGTTAGCTAGAGGATGAATATTTAAAAGTGAATTAAGTCGAGTTTAAAATCTGTGCGACGGGATGAACAAGTCGTGCGCCTGATGGTAAGCTACACGCCTGTCCATAACAGTTACAGTGCCACTCAGAGCTTTAAATTGCAAAGATCTGAGAGACACCGACACTGCGCCCCTCACCCTGGGATATAAGTTGACAAGTACCATGTGCCTGTAATTTCACCAACACCTTTAACCCTTCAAAACCGGAACACGATAATGCTGACATACAACTTAGCTGCAGAATATTCATATACGAAAAGTGCTTTCTGTACAAATTGCAGTGGAAATACAAAAAGTGCCTACAATATTTTATCCTTCATATAATATGTTTATCTGACTATATTGATATATAGTTGTAAAATGTATAGACTTTGTAATCAACCAGCCTTATGAATTGTCAAACAACGGTAAGATTGTATTCTGAGATCGAATTACAGAAGCTAACCGGCTCAGTATATTATCAGCATATATTTGAATGGCACGTCAAGCACTTTGTAGTTAGTATGTTGATGAATAAGCGTTACATCTTTGACGACCTCAGAGGCCTGTGAGAGAGAGTGATTTGCACTGTGGACGCTAATTGTAGATGTTCGTTGTTCGATTTCCGGTAAGAGGAATTTGGGGAAACAAACTTCTTCAATTGGTTCCCATTTGTATTTATCGGGTAATTCCCAGAAGTTATTCCAAGTTCAGATTAGAAACAGAAATGAGAATATCCGCAAGAGAACTAAAGTAACATAAGCCAAAGAATTGCAAAAGTTTTTGTTTTTAAATATAATATCAAGTGACGGGACGAACAAGTGGTAACAGAGCTTTAAATCGCAAAGATCTGAGGGGCACTACCACTGCGCCCTCCACCCTGAGACATAAGTTGACAAGTCCCACGTGTCTGTATTTTCACCAGCACCCTTACTCATCGATACCGGGACGCAGCAATACTCACTTTACTGCTTGGTAGCAGAAATAGGTAAGATTGCCATCTTCTCAGGACGAACTCTTTCACAAGGAGCTCTACTACTACTACTTAAGAAGCAGTGGGCGGGGCAGATTCCTCGCAGAAAAGATAGTCGTCGAGGGCACACCACCCACAAAGTGGACCGTAGACTTGGGAAAAGTTGAGGGAATCCGCTGGATACAAGCAGCACAAGACCGGTCGTTGTAGCGGTCTTTGGGGGACCTAAGTCCTATGACCAGCAATCAAGCAAGGACGTTGGGGTTGTCCCGCACTCTGCGTTTCAGGGATGCTATCTTTTTCCGGAGGATGGCAGCCAAACGATCCGTCTCATACTGTGCAAACATCCCCGACACACTGCAGAAACGAGGCAGTTCCAACATCATCCTAAAAATATTATTGTACTGTACACGTAGGGTCTTCAACAGCCGTTTGGTGTAAACTATCCATAGGCTCCCGGTACAGAAACTTTGAAAGCAAGCTTTAAAAGGTATAACTCTTACACAGGGAAAACCTACCGGCCAATATATTACCTGTAACCGCTAGAGTCCTACGCTCTCTTTCAACATCGGCAATGTCCTTAAGGACGTCGACAACATAATGATGCAGCCGTAGACGCATACCACACCTAGAGGTGCCGGTGATAATTTTATACCGATTTATCGGATATCGAAGTTATAACAGGTAAAACAACTAATATTAATTGCTATTTCGGTAACTACTCTAGCAAACCATAAAGTTTTTAATGC
Organism: Hyposmocoma kahamanoa; assembly: GCF_003589595.1. Classification (NCBI taxonomy): domain Eukaryota; kingdom Metazoa; phylum Arthropoda; class Insecta; order Lepidoptera; family Cosmopterigidae; genus Hyposmocoma; species Hyposmocoma kahamanoa. The sequence goes on along the minus strand of NW_020653719.1, from coordinate 11,624,571 downwards.
CCGGGTCTGTCATTTAAAAAAATAAACAACTTCAAAAATACGTCACGACAATCGTGTGTGTTATTGTTTGGGCTGGTGATTTCGGTGTTTATTTATTGAAAACATACCGAAAGTAGCGTTTTTGAAGTTTACCCTGAATATAAATGTTTATAAACTATACTTTAAGGAGTAATTTCATGGTAAACGTTAGAACCACTCAAACGGACTATTATCATATTAATCCAAGTACCTACACCAAATCATTAGTGCATTTTTAAGTGCAGGATTTGCGGTGTTTGAATAAAAAGCGCCTAACGAATATTACGCAAATTTACCAACACTTCATCCATTTTTAAATACAGACAATCCAAACAATAATGTATTTTAGTTTATCAAAAGCCAATAAACAAGATGATATGATTTTCTCAAAGCTCGCTAATTCTGAACAAAGATGATATCTGCACGACTCACCCTAGTTGAGAGGGAAACGAGATATAGATCCCCTTTTGAATAAATTAAAATAGATATCTTATTTTACGGATTACCTGGTCTTATCTAGCAATGTAAAATAATTCTGCACTATAGCAAACAAAACGAACGTACATCTAGTAGCCGGGACGAACTCTCTATTATTATTATTTTTAATACGATATCATGTGACGGGATAAACAGGTCGTGCGCGTGGTGGTAAGCGACACGCCTGTCCATAACACTTGCAGTGCCACTCACAGCTTTAAATCGCAAAGATCGAAGGGGCACTGCCACTGTGTCCATCACCCTGAAACATAAATTGAATAGTCCCATGTGCCTGTAATTTCATCAGCACCACACTCTTCAAAACCAAAGCTAGGCGGCAATTATAGGTAACGTGGCAGTACGTCTCAGGACGCATTTTTTCACAAGGAGCTCTACTGCTGTTTAAACTTATTTCTGTTTGTAGAAGCTATGTATCCGTTCACGGTCAATCTGGACAACCTCTACGCAATTGTGTTAAATCCACTGATAGCGTTCAAGTCTCTTTCACAGGGATGTACTGATAACACTACAGGCACGTGAGACTTGTCTACTTTCATTTCACGAAAATCGATAGATTTAGTAGCAGCAGTAGGGTTGGCACGACAGGGCGCGACTTGTTCGAGAGCGATATAAAGCGCGAGTTCTCTTTGCGAGAAATGCAGTATGTCGCACTTTATGTCGTCGTGGGTCGCTAAAGTCACGCCCTGTCGTGCTAGTCCTACTGGGGGCCTATCATAACCTTTCCAAATACAATCTTCTTTCAATGTAAGCTAAAATTAAGCAAAATCCTACTCATATTCGTACCACGACAAACCTGTCAACCAAGTAATGTATTATTGTTAAAGTGATTGAAATAACTAATGATTTCCCAATATTGTCTATTCCTTATTAAAAATAGGAAAGAAATAACGCTATATGAACTATATAATGCCATGTCTTTCTTTTCTGATGTTCCAAATCGTCTTACCGTAGTGTAATGTTTAAGTACTTTATGTTATTTACATTCAGAAAATTTTAACTGTTAAAAAAAGAAGAGTATGTAATAATAAAATGTACTAAAATTACGTTGTTTTCAACTATTTTTCCGCATTTTCTTGAAGAAAAATAAATAAGACAAGCTGGGTCTTGATAGTCACGTTGTGAGTTCGGAATTATAGTCTAGTGTCAACTGTTAGTGTCGCCAAGGAGCATATAGATGTTGCTGTCATTATTTTATGACTTTACAGGTCCCATGGTCACGGTTGACTGAGATGGTACAGTCTTCAACCAGCTATGTCTAATATTGACCACCCTATTTTTTCACTATAGTTACAATAGTTATTAATTAAATACCTTATTTTTAATTTTACAAAGAACACATTCCAATTTACGCTACGTTAAGTTTTACAAATTATTTTATAGAATGAATTTTTGTTAAGTTCAATTTATTATTAATTAATAATAGAAATTAGAATAAATTAAAACACAATGATTAGTACCTACTGCAGTCTTATGTCTGTTTGAGATTTTTCATTAGAGGAAATACTGGATCTCAAACTGGTGGTACGGAGAAACCATGTACCCTGTTGAAATTAGGATGTTTTTTAATTTCAATGGCCTCTCGCAGCATCCTGGGTAGATAACGGACTTTTTGCAAGGACCTGGGGTTTGTCAAACTTCATTGTAAAAAGTAATATTGTTTTACGAGGGAGTGAGACCCCCTGAGCTCCGTCTAAAATTGAAATACTGCTACCGTACCTATTTCTGCCGCCAAGCAGTAATACTCACATCACTGCGTTCCGATTTGGATAGCTAAGGGTGCTGGTGAGTGCCCATCATATCTTTGCGATATAAAGCTCTGCACATTTAAGGGTAGGCGTGTCGTTTGCCACCAAGCGAACGCTTATTCGTCTCGTCATTTCATATCATAATATAGAAATACAAATCCCTTTATCTGAACAGCAACATCAACACACAGTATCGATCGATTTATAAATATTTAAGAGCCCATACATAAATATGGATCACTCGTTAAAGGCACACCACCGCATAATAAGGGTAAATGGGCACAAGCGAGCTGATGACGTCACATAAATGACTTGCATGCTTATGATATTTACTCGAGCAAGATCTTTATAATTTTCTCGTTCGAATGTACATTTTGGTATTTCGGAAAAATTTTTGTACTTAAATTGGTGTAACGAAAATGTACTGGTTTCTTGCTAACCGACTTCAAAACAGGAGGAATCATCATCTCAATTCGACTTATTTTTTTTAGTACGTATGATTCTTTTTTGTTGGAAAGGTGGTACCTCGATATTGGTCTAATTTTGTTTATTTTTTATAACTATTATGTGATGGCACGAACAAGTAGCTGATGGTAAGCTACACGCCTGTCTATAACCGCTGCAGTGCCACTCAGAGCTTTAAGTTGCAAAGATCTGTCACCCTGAGACAACCTATGTCTGATGACAAATCCCATGTACCTGTAATTTGAACCCTTACCCTTCAAAACCGGAACACAGCAATGCTGACATTACTATTTAATTTTGAAGAAAATACTCTACCTGTAAGGGTGGCAAACTAATGTATGAATCCGGTTTTGCGCACTTTGCAATAACCATTTCAATAAAACTTGGCAAATAGATGTAATTCCACAAACTTTTGAGGTCGGCTTTTTTAGTACACTGTAGTGAGATTCTTTTATGATACTAAGTGTCGGAATGAACAAGTCGAGTCTAGTAGTAAGCGACACGCCTGTCCATAGCAGTTGCAGTGCTGTTCAGAGCTTAAAATCGGAAAGACCTGATGGGATCTGCTACTGCACGCGTTACCCTTAGTTGACAAATCCCTTACCCATCAAAAACGGTACGCAGTAATGTCAGCATTGCTGCTTGGTGGCAGAAATAGGTGAGGTAGCAGTACTTCCCTAGACGAACTCTTTTACAAGAAGCTCTATTGTTTGGTAATGGTGAAATCACTCTTTCGAATTTTGAAAACTAGTTTAGCACTACAATGTTGGTTTCACGTAAAAAAAACCATTTCCTTACTTAGCGAGATTAATTTTGTACTAAAGAAAGAAGTACTAAAAAAACTAGTAAATTACTTGCTAGCCTAGCCTTTAGGTACAATTAAAGGAACCCAGACGTTGTTGTAACATATTAACCAATTTATCTATGAGTAGGTTTTGTCTAGTGAGTAACCATAGAATAGTCTGGCGTATATTAATATGTTTCCTTTTACAGTGTCACTGTATACTAGGCAGCTATAATAATAATTATTTTATTAACAACAGAAATCAATAAAAATATTAGCACTTATAGGAACTGGATAATATTTGTTAAGGCGAGTGATTTCAAGTGAGCCTACTTTTTAAGAAGTGAGGTGTGGGACACCGCCCCTCGCGTCTCGCAACCCGCGTGCTGATAATTAATATGAATAAAATAGGAACGGGCTGAGAAAATTTGTCACAGATCCGTTGTCGATAAGCACCCGATGGCGACTAACAAGGTAGCAGGCGCCGCAAAATTGGGCATACATTTCCTTCTGTAATGGTCTTCAGGAGGTTGTTGGGGTTGACACGAATTCTATTCAGCAACAACATAATTATAATAAGTATCATAACTCCATATAACGTGGCTTGTATGCGCGCACGCCGGGCGCCGTGTTTATGGACGCTCACGTTTAATTCATTATGATTCAAATCTTTGTAACTGTACTTGAATGCTGTTGAGGTTTACTGCAATTTACAAAACATTATCATAATGCTTTCATTGCAGCTTGGAGACAGAAACACATACGAAAATGATGTATAAATAATCAGTATAGAGTACTAAAAAAACCGATCTCAAAAATACGTGGAATTACATATAATTAACAAGTTTTATTGAAATTGGTTCCCAGAAAGTGGGCAAACCTGGATTCATCCCCTAGTTCGCCACTATACGGACTTGACACAGGAGATAATAAAAATCGGTTCTCACTACTCAAAGTATATTGAGAGAGAAAAACGCCTTGAATTGGAGAATAGTAAAATCAACCATTAAAATAATTGCTTCGTATAATAAAATTTGGGCGCTATTTATAAAAATGAATCTTCATGCGTGAACAGCCATCCTTAGAGGTGGATGATTTTTTTCAAAATGAAATGGGGCCACTATGTAGGTACCCTCTTTCCAACAAAAAAAGAATCATGAAAATCGCTTCACAAATACCAGCGTTATCGTGTAACATACATACAAAAAAACATAGTCTAGAACATAGTTGAGAACCTCCTCCTGCTGTTTGAAGTCGATTAAAAATGAAAATATATTTATTGTCTTTCATAGAAAAAAACTTACACAATTTGTTGATTTTCATTCTCGCCATATTTACAGAGGTCATTCTATATCCGAAACTGAACCCAAATCTGTAAAAAAAAAATCGAAAAATGTTCCTAAATTCCTATTTTTTATTTAATTGCGGTAAACAAATTTGATCCCAAGGTCATTGACGTGCACGACACTTGCAAACATTTTGAAAAGAAGCTCATTTTAGATCTATTTGGTGTGTGAGTAGTGACCGCAGGGAAGTGTCGTATCGAGCGCGCGATTGGTAGATCAGTCGACCTTGCTTCCCGTACTGCGTCTACGCCACGCTGACATCCCACATAATTCTATTCTAATCTGTCACGAAATGCCACGTGGTTTGGTTTTGTATGTAAACAAGAATTAGTAGTGCAAAAAAAGAACCCTGAACCTCAGACCCTGCTATATGCTCAGACCATGGTAATCCACCAAGTATAAGTGCGTGTCTATTCTTAAAGCATGATGTGAAACGTTTGGTTTTCGTGGAGGATATGAGTGCTGAAGTTTCTGCTTTCAAAGTTGTGGAGTCTTTCTCTCACTTTCTCTCACTCACGTGCGAATCTCTGCATAGCTACCCGTACCGGAGCCACCACCAGCTATGCGGAGCCAGCCACCAGCTGTCACGCTAGGTACTTCTAGCAATACTTTCATGAAATCTAAGTTACAAAAATTTTTTTCAGTCAACTTTTCTAATTAATGTAAATAAATAGTAAATAATAACAATACTAGTACATAGATAATCATAATTTAAAAAATAGGTAAATAAGCGATCGAGACAGATTACGTGTCGCTTCGTGACGCGGGTGGTGGGGTCACTGCCCTTGCGTGGTGCACACAACTTCGAGACAATTTTGCAAAACTTTACTTTAGCCAGAATATCGAACAGAATATATATTTTTTAAATTTTTAGATGATTTAGCATTATTTCTATGATTAACTTCTTAAATATGGCGAGAATGTAAATGAACACACTGTATATATACCTACGGTCCTTACATATCATTGAATATAGTTAAAGTCTGGTGTCTATACTAGGATTAACCAGCCTTATAAAGCACCAGGCTGTCACCCTTACAATCAGAAAGATAGGCATAAGACAAGAACATGCGTGTTCTTAAACAATTACAAAGGCATAACGTCGGGGATAGTGTAATGACGCGTAACTAGCATTTGACGCGTAATTAGCAATTTATTGGCCAAATCAAGTCCGCGTAAATGTCGTGGCAACCAAATTAGCGTGATTTGCAGGAACCTATTATTATCAGTCCATAGATAACATAAATCAACGCTTACTGTGCAAAAAAGAAAATCATAGCCATTGAAATAACAAAGTAATAACGTAAAATCCCTATCCTGTGAAATTTGTTTTTGGAGCAGATGGGTACGCGCCTTTTTCTAATACTACACGGAACAAACTACTAATAACTTTGTATTGAATTCTTCTAGTTAACCGTGTCAGATCTGGCATTAATTGAATATCAATTCAGTACACATTTAATATGTCATCAAGTTTAGCAAATATCAGCGTGCTGAGACATTTATTGTCATAAAGAATCCCAAACAAATTACTGACGTATTCTTTTCGCCCTGTCATCGTCGAGCTCAATAATTAATTTAAAAAGAGGAATGTTTTGTATTTTTTTAACGCGTCTCAAACCTAAGGCAAGAATTTCATTAAGACGATGAAATGAAAAATACATATTTCGAAGATTGGCATTGCAGATGAATTAGCATTATCAAAAACAAATAAAAAATATAAAAGAGAAACTTTCTCAAAGACTGTTTCGCGTTCGTCTCATAAAAGAATCCAATGATCTGGAAAATTAATCTCAGATGTAGTGTTCTGGAATCTTTCATAATGTTCTCGAGCGTTTCGGAATTTTACCGACACTGGCGGTATAAAATTTCTTTACGTGTTCTGTAATGAATATTTTTTCTTTTTTTCCCTTGAACTAATTACAATATTTCCGTTCGCAATATATTTGAAAAACAGATATTGTGTGTTTTGTAACATATTCGGTGAATAAATTCAGTGAAAAAATGTGTGGAGTAAGAATTATAATTGGAGAAAATAACTCGTTGTAGAAGGTATTGTGCAAAACGAGGTTTGCGCTAGCATCGTTGATTGGTACAGGACTACCGATTAACTGTGTAGGTTCCTGAGGTGGCTGCGCAGTGCGGGAGGGGTAAGAATTTACGTAAGAATATATCACGCTGCACACGAGATGTTTCAACAAGATTTATCTGCCGATATTCAATTACAAAGAAATGTCTACAAAAATTAGGAAATTGTATATTTATTGATTTTTATTTTCATAATATACAAGTGAGGTACAATAAAAGCTTAAATACTAGAAAGTAAAACTAGGATTTTTAACCCTAGGTCACTAACCTTAATTTCTAATAACGTTGACACTAACCTTTCGTCTCTCAGACTACGAATTAAAACGTCAATATAAATTTAATCAGCTTCATTTAATTAGAAAAAATGTATTTAATTAGCAGTCTTATTTTGAAGGTAATCAAATAACTAAATTTGTTTTTGAACAACTTAAACGGAACAATTATTGCACATCGAAACAGTATGCTCCCCACAAATTGCCCTTTTACTCCCCTTACAAAAATATTTCGTCATGCGACGTTTCTTAGCAGGGCAATAGCTGCAAATTTTGCGTGTTCCTGATACTCCTTGACTGGAACCTTCTGGGGGGTCTTCGATATGCAGGATCTCTGAAATAATTTGTTTTACATAAACAAATGCATACCTTTATAAAAAAATACGTAGTCACTAACCTTTCGTCTGTCAGGCGACGATAGCACGATATATCCCAAACAAAAGAGCGTGCATCCACAATGAACATTTGCAGGTCACTACCTGTGCTAATCAGGAAGGTACTAAAAGTGGGAAGGGTGGCGGGGGACGCGAACTTACGAGAACAATAAAACCGAGCGGTACGCGTCGTCTATTATACGAATGGTTAGTGATCTAGGGTTAAATGAATAAAATTGCGTCCCCGCGGCAAGGTGCCCAAGATCCTGGCAGCGTTCTCCCTTTGTATGGGGTTTCCCAGACAGTCTATTAATTTTGATGATGTCGTTGAGGGCTGCATGCCGGGAGATACGGCTGGCGCTCCTCTGGCAGGAAAGACTGAGGTAACCCAGAGCACTTACGTCGTTGCCGATGTAAATGTTGTTATGTGAAAAGGTACTAAAAAAATCTATTCATTGATAATTTAAATGATTAGACAAAACATTTCAAAATAAATCTAATTTGTTAATCACTTTAATCAATTTCTATTGCTCTTTGAATCGCTACTTGAATGAATTCAATATCTGTCATCATCAGACTCTTCATCTTGTATATTTTTTATAAATAAATCTATAATGGCGTTTTCCCTCTTTCGCAATGCGTTATAATTTTTTTGTGGCAATCCACTAACTTTGGCATGACTGTACATTTATATCATCGTGGTGTTCCTTTGTTTTTAATTAGATCCTACATCTAATTTTCTTGCTTTTATAAACAAGTTGGGTTCTTAATCGGAGGACTCATCTTCCGTCGCCAATCTCTTGTGCATCTTACTCAAAGTGACAGCAAACAAAAAAAACACGTGTTGACGCCAGCAAAGCGAGCTCTTGACTAAGCTTTCAAGTCCCATCACTACACCCCTCCCGCACTGCACAGCTTCCTCAGAAACTTATTCAGTTAATCGGTAGGCCTATAGATCAGTATGGATCGGTAGGGCTTCAATTGTGTTTGGAGAACTATTATTTAAATTATATAATATTACTTTACTACATGGTTCTACTTAGACGTCTTGATTGTTGGCATCGGTATTAAGACAACCGCTACACGAGGTATTTTCCTTTAATATCTACCACAAAGTAGGATCATAAATTTCGTAGAAAACCCGTTAGGAACATTGACTTACAATTATAATTAATATACAATATGGACGTCGAGTCCGCGCTAAAAAGTGTCCGCACTTGTAAGGCGCTAAAATCGTATACAGAGCGCGACACTCCGCTTTAGTCTTCATTTGTTCTACGGACAGCGCGATACTGCGATGACATAACAATTTCAATTTCGAATAGGTTGACTTGGGACATTTTTTTCGTGGTTTTTGTATTAGACCCGTCGTCCATTTATTTGTAAGTCAATGGTTAGGAATCAAGTTTTTTGTCTCCATCACCATGAAAATGCTTTGTGCCCGAATAA
>NW_020653719.1:11503495-11600532 GCF_003589595.1 Hyposmocoma kahamanoa | reverse complement strand
CAAAGATGGTTGACGATTACACCACCGACTAGAAGCCTGGCACTTAAGTAAGAAGAAGAAAGATTGATGTGCTCTTATAGTGAGGCATATTTTTTTTGAATAAATCTTCTAATAAATAACATTAAATAAAATACACCCCTTACATGTTTCACAATCGATATACGACAGTGACGTTTAAGAATGTATTATGGATGAGTTTTATGTGGGGGGTGAAATGGGAGATGATGGGGATTTTAACATAGAGGAACAAGCTGATTGACTTGAAGTTACAGAAGGAATATTGTATTTTTTCTGTTATAGTACTGCCTTAATTAACGTAAATATGTATAATCACGAGAAATTGGCGAAAACAATGAATTCCGTAATAAGTGGGTGTCCGCGAAAGACGTGTGTCAGGATCGTAGCAAGTAGGTAGCTGTGGTCTATCCCAATGAGAAAAATGCCGCACTTCGTTAAGCTATGTAAGTAGCCAGAGTAAACCAATAAAATGTAAGATAAGCCATTTAACAATTCTTTTTTTTTATAATAAATAATTGCGCATTTGACCTCCGTCTTACCTGATGGAACGTGATGATGAGGTCGACTATGTAGCATGCACACCTAAATAATGCCTATTCACTCTCAAATTGAAAAGGTCCAAGTTATAGCGTTCGGGGAACAAGTCCGCAGGTAGGGAATTCCACTCTCTAGCCGTTCACCATTTAAATATGGAAGCGTAACGCTTCGTGCGAATCTTTGGAATATCCACAACATAGGGGTGGAACCCAAGGGTACGTCTAAGCCAGCGAAGGGGAAGGCGAAATTAAATCGTGTAATTCGTGTGTTCGAGGATCTGCAGCTTTGCCTCTACTAATTCCGAGTCATCTATAAGCCTCTTGACACGCTTGTCTATTGAATCCAAGATGGCCAGTTGGTATGTAACAGAACTATCCCAAAGGTGGCAGCAGTACTTCATACACGTCTGGACTTGTGCTTGGTATAGCTGAAGCAACTCACTAATAAACCGCGCCCTAAAAGCACGCTTCGTCGAAACTCTCGTCACAAGAATGAGTACAATAGCACAAATGTTGTCACCGATTCGCAAAATCAATGTCACTCAAAATCATACACGTCACGAAATGGACCAATTCCTCCGCAAACGCCCTGTGAGGTCACAGCGTGAACCTGACGTGTCCTTTGTCTGTATGACGTAGGTTTTTATTGTTATATTACCTACCACGTTGAAAATTATTTGGTAAAAATGACAATTCAGTTTTTGATAAATATCAGTTTTTAACCGACTTCAAAAAAGGAGGAGGGTCTTAATTCGGCTGTATGTTTGTTTTTTGTATGTATGTTACACGATACCTTCGGTATTTGTGAGACCGATTTTCATGATTCTTTTTTTGTTGGAAAGAGAGTACCTCCATAGTGGTCCCATTTAATTTTGAAGAAAATCGTCCACCTCTGAGGGTGGCTGTTCACGCATGAAGATTCATTTTTATAAATAGCGCCTAAATTTTATTATAAGGAGCAATTTAATGGTTAATTTTGCTATTCTTTAATTCAAGGCGTTTTTCGCTCTCAATAGACTTTGAGTAGTCAAGTCCCGTATAGTGGCGAACTAGGGGATGAATCCGGGTTTGCGCACTTTCCGGTAACCGATTTCAATAAAACTTGGTGATTATGTGTAATTCCATGTACTTTTGAGGTCGGTTTTTTTAGTACTCTGTACTGAGATTATTATTTTAGTGACATTATTGTAGAGATACATACCGTTATTGGTATTGTTATAGTAGAAGTGCTTACAGAGTATGACACGTGTCCCAACAGTACGCGGAGTTCCGCATATTTGAGCTCACTCCGCCATTTTCGCTTTGTGTGTTACGATCGTGTTCATTATCTTGCGCAAAACCTTGAAAATCGTGAAAGTCTTATTGTGCTACTTTGGAGAGCAAAAATTATAGTTACACCTGTAGTATTATCCGTGGTGATGTTTCATGTCATCGTCTATTATATCAGTCTTATTCTATTAACCGTCCTCAAAAAAGAAGGAGGTTCTCAATTCGACAGTAGGTATGTTTTTTTGTGTATGTTACGCGATAACTCCGGTATTTGTAAACCGACTTTGATGATTCTCTTTTTGTTGTAAAGAGAGTACCTCCGTAGCGGTTCCATTTAATTATGAAGAAAATCATCCACCTCTAAGGGTGGCTGTTCACGCATGAAGATTCATTTTTATTTGATTTTAATCAATTTTTTTTTACATTTTTTTGTTATAAGAAATTAAATTAAACCTTACCCCGCTGCAATATCGTCGATTTTTTTTTTGGAGAACGTTAACAGTCTGTAATCATTCGTTGTATTTCAGCTCTTACTGCTAGATGGCAGCACATTGAATAAAATTTGGATAAAGTTTAAATTATATTGCCAGTACATAATTCGTTGCATCTTTTAAAATTAGAAACTACGAGCTATCGAGATTATATAGATTAACATCGTGATAGAACACCACATTGTATTTTGGCGACAGCGGTTCTGATAACAATCGAGGCATATGTGATTGTTTACATGCATAGGCTACTTCATAAAGAGATTATATTATAAAAATAAGTGTAAAAGATTCGTACGGAATTACTTTATTCCCTGAAAAATTTAACCAACCTCAATTTTTTTACTAAGTATAGGCTTGAAAAAGAGCGTAGCAAAACAATAAAAAAACATATTGTGACCTGCATTATTTATTTATTTATTTATTTAAAACAAAAGTGTCGATAACTAAAAAAGTCCAAAAAGCAACAGGTAAACGCTAAATTATTCAAAATCTTTATTCTAATTGGCTTTATTCTAATATAAAAATTGTAACAAGAACGACATTGACATCTGATCTGTCAATTTTTTTATGGCCTTGACCACTAGTACATAAGCCAAAAAATTATATAAAAATCGTTTCATGGCATTGCCTTCCGTTTTACTTTATATAGTACTAAAAATCCCTAACTATTTTCTAGAAGTTGCAGGTCAAAAATTATTCTAGCTCTTTACAAAAAATCAACTAATAGCCTGGTTAAATTCTCAATTTATTTTAGTACCGCTAAAGGAACAATTCCTTTAATTAATTACTTCGTCACCTAATTTCTTTTATAACCAGCCATTACAGCATTATAATTATTTGCAACATTATAATTAGTTGCAACAAGGCTTCTAAGTGTTACTATGGTCAGGGTCCAGGGTTCTTTTCATGATCACTAATGACCCAAATGCATATTGATGATAAAAAAGTAAATAATAATTATTTGTAACACTATTTTAAGTCTACTGTTAGATGTCTGTTACTGACCCTAAGCGCCCAGTTACACGATGCAAAAGTTTTCGCGCTATCGCCGCGCGGTGACCGCCCAGTTTTTCACGTACATTAATGTCAAATCTGAATTCTACTTACTACAACAACATTTAAATTTCTCGGAACAATGCAACGTAGACCAAAGACAAGACAGTCTCCCGCGCGCCCGGGATGCTCATTTAAGAGCTCTCATGCCAAAAAAGTTTTGACGTTGGCTCCGCCCAAATTAGTGAAAAGAATATATGCCTGAAGTTCGCGTGACATGCGACAGGAGATGTTGAATTTTGCGCATTAAAAGTACCAAATTGGTTTTAGCGGAATAACTCCAAATCTAAAGGGATTTAAAAAATCCGTAGTGACAGTTGTCGATCATGCATAAATATAATTAATTATCTGATTTTTGTCCTAATAACCTGTAGCATTTCGAGGATAAATCGAAAAAATGTGAAAATGAGAGGTCATTTCGTGATTTTTATTTATGGAGGAAACTTTATTGTTTTATGTTTCTGATTAATGCCTATGCTTGAATATATCGTGTAGTTACTCATACAATATTTTATTTTTAACTTTAAAGTGGATATACCCCTCTAAAATCAAATCGTAGGTTAGGAATTTTTCCTCTGCTCCCTCTTAAGTTAAAACGTAAATTTAACTGAATAGAGCGCATTTTCTTTTCCATTTTCTTCTCCGCGCGACGACCTCGCGACTCGTTAGCGCGATGTAATTCGTGTCGAATAAATGCAGCCTTGAGTATTTCCGAAACATTTATAATTCATAATTCATATGTTTGTGAAAACACAGGTTATTTGGAAGTTGACATGTACGAAATAAGTAGTTTCACTGTGTCCGGTCAAACATTAGGCATACAAACAAACGTATTGAAGGTGTTATTAATTATTCTTTATTCGCAAGCATTTTAAGAGACTAAACCAGATATAACATGTTATTTTTTCTAATATCACATGACCATGCACACATAGATTTGATAAGTCGATCAGCAATTTAGGCGCAATAATAGTTATTTAAGCCAATTTCAATTAAAATGTTTTCAATATAATAATTAAATGTCAAAATAGTAAAACTAGTCAAAAAAGTTATACAAACATCAAAAATGTGACAACGAAGTTAGGAATTTGTCATTTAAAAATTCGGACACTGTATGGTAAATTTGATTAGTCAATAACTAGTTTAATTGTTTTTTAAATAATATATGGTTTTTTCAGATCTCAATACTTTCGGTAATTTATTGTAAATTTTTGGCAAGAATAATAACGCATAGAATGATAGTTTCATATCAAACGAACTGTCACAAGTGAGGCAAAAATCAAATTCATGTAGGCTAGTTTTAGTAGTAGGTTAATTTTCGGTTTTAGTGAATATTTATATAAAAATACAAGGTGAAACGCGGTACTTCCTTGTGGAATGTGATCTATTTAATGTTTGTGTGACCTATTTTTACACTCAATTACCGCACATTTCATCATTTTTAGCTAAAATTCTTGATCTGTTCGCGGTGCAAGTTGACCTTGAGCACTGAAGGTCCGCCCGTTCGTGTAGGCCCATTGGGCGCGCTTCAATTTGCCTCACTTAGCGTGTGCGGACTAGGTTTCTATGCGTTATTATTCTAAGATTATTATATCATGCGGTTGTTCCTTGTGAGAGAGTTAATCCAGGGAAATCCTGCCACCGTACTTGATTCTGCCGCCAAGCAGTAACGGCATAATGGTACCAACTTGTCAATTTCATCTGGAATGTATATGACGGGTGCAGTTTTTTGATTTAAAGTTCTGAGTGGCACTACAACTGTTACAGGTGGACATATCGCTTACCACCACGCGCATAATTTGTTTGTACCATCACTTGATTTTATACCAGCCCAAACTTTTTTACGTAGTGTAGCCAAGGGTCTGCCATCTGTGGTTTATCGTCTGCCCTAAGTAGCCTCCTGACTGATTTCTGCGGCTGTACCGTTGGTTAGAATAGCACTATATACCACTTACTAACTACACTAAATAAAACGATCTATAACGTCCATACCCAAGGAAAAAGCTAGATAAAAGGTCCCGCTCCATTCGGATCCGAGGATAAATCTTGCATACCCATAAAGAAACTCAGCAATTCCATTGCCATAGTTTAGGTAGGGAACACTTAAAATAATGGAATCTGAGTATCAGGTGGTGCGGTAGTAAAATGCACAAGTTTTGTTCTCTGAGACTTAAGGAATATTTAAACTGGTACAACTTTTCCAACTTTCCGTCAATGAACTTTGTTTACGGGATTAATCCAGGTACATGAACCAATCTTGGGTTTTTTTTTGGCTTCCAGCAACTTCTACGTATATATTTTTGGTCAAGCACTATTTTGGATCAATTGATTGGAGATAAACTTTTTTTTTTGGGGTCTAAATCAATATGTTTGCTTTTTCAAACAAACCAACGTTTTGGGCTCTTTGCAGATCACGTGGCCAAGGTTGACAGTCAACCGTAACATTTAGATCCGAAAACATTGATTCAAATCTAAAGTGTAGCAAATTCGCGAAAATTAAATATTAATAGATTATTTAAAGATACATAATTTTAAAATAGGTTTCTTACAGACGCACTGCAGCAGGTGAATACTTGACATAAACGACGTCGGTGACTCAACGGATTGTACTGCGGCTGAATAAGGCGGTCTAATTCCCGGCAGGACCAATTGGTAATGAGCGAATTTCCAAATTGGTTCTGGTTCGGATGTTCAAAGTAGTGCTTGGGAATGAAGTCCATTGGTCTGGTACCCATAGTACACGGAATTCCTTAACTTTGTTACCAGGTAATGTGTGTATTGTCTTCAACATTACAAATATTATTATTAGAGTGCCAAAATTTACTAATTAAACGACGAATTAAGTTTCACAATATTGAAGACGTAAACGCTCAGGCGCAAAAAACGTATAAAAGCTAATATAGGGAAAAACCAGACCCGCATGAAAGATCGAAGGTAGGATGTGGCAGGTAGCTTTGTATGTCTATATTATGCAAAGCGTTTACAGCGATAGGTAGTACATATGTTGTGACTGAAAATATTTTCAGTGTTTACTTTAAATAAAATATGCTTTTTAATAAATTATTATTCATTCACAAAGTCATATAACATTAAATATATATAGTGAATATCACAGCTTGCAGAGACAACGTACAAATAGAGAAAAAGTTAAAAACAATAAATAAGGGCATTGTGAAATAAAAAAAAGAAATAAACTTGAGCTTAGTCAAATTGTTTTATGGGATTTAAAGAGCGAGTGCTAAAAGTACGTCACTAATCCTTTTACGCATTTAGGATGATTACCATTATTCATGGAATGTATTTAGACCAAGAGAATCAGGAGGCATATGGGCAGAGTAGCTAGCATATGACATTGATGATGTAACAGTGTATTGGTCGTTCCTTCGTCGAACGAAGCTAAGATACAAAGTATATTTAAACAGTCTGAATCTAACTTAGATATATGAATTAGTTTCAATAAGGAGCGACATTACCATCTTGCAGCTATAAGATAAAGCTCCTTCAATTTAGATAGACAAATACCCTAAAATGACACTTATATAATCTGCAAAGCCTAAAGCCTTAACAATTAAAGCCAAGAACTGTCTAACCGAATGGTGGCACAAAAAGTATAGCATACCTATGGTGTTTAGTAGGAATCCGAAGGTAAATTGCAAATCGAGTAGTTCTCAAAACAAAAAAAAGCAAAAACACATAAAAATATATAATGGTATTATAAACAATATCATCAGTGCATTAGGGTATTTGCAATTCAAAATGATGTAGGTTATCAAAGAAAGAGCCTCTGTTTCAACATGCTGAAACATAAAATAAAGAAATGGATATCGTTGTAAATGATACTATTCCGTCTCATATCGTAATACAAAAGAACGAGAGCGTATAAACAATTGATTCTGTAAATTGTAGGCTCATGTATAAAGTCGAATGGAGTTTGGAACGAAAAATGTTAGACATAATGATCCCTTTTCTCACTACTTATCGTATTTGATATTTTTGTTATAGCATTAATCTTGTGTCGACTTTTGTTATGTAAACGTGACTCACTGATGGAACGCGTTGGAGAGCTAGTAACCTAGTGTTAGAACTATTGCTTTTAAATGCAGACTGAGTTAGGTACATGTTTAGTAGTATTAGGGCCTGTGCAAACCGGAGGACGGCGGGAAAGAGCATTGAAGAGGAATTTATGCCCGCCTGCGCACACTGATGAGTAACATCCCTTACCATACCGCAAATATCCGCCTCTTCTCATTTGCCGCTACCCCGGCACATTCAGGCGGACTCCGATGCATAACTGTTGGATTCTGTCGCATACCAATGCCTTTCGCCGCGATATTCTCTAGTCGCTCTCAGAACATTGAAATTTATACCTTATTTCAATTGTCATGACATAAATTACACATTCACCATTTGAACGTTCTCTGCTTTCCCGTCCAAGTTTGTGCAGGCTTTTAACTTTCACTAACGATGAAAGAAAATATTGTGATAAAACCTAACACGTCGAAGAAGGTTCACAAATTATAACACAATGTGTTAATTCCCCGAGCCCTATTGGGCCAGCGTGGCGGATTACAACCTAAACCTTAAAAAGACCGTTTGAATGAGGTCATAGACCTCAAGCAGCTCAAGATGATAAGTTCTAAATCGAAAATATGTTGTCCTGATAATTTGCCTTATGTTAGTTACGACAGCTGCTCATAAGGTGGACGGTTTTATTTTTGAATTCATTTCGTGATAGGAAATAATGTCATGAAATAGTAAACCCTTGTAATAGATCATCAAATCTCCACACTGGTGTGAAAGTTGACTGGGCAACTCCGGACACTCCGGTTGAGAAGACAAAATGTAGGCTGATTACCAACGAAACAGAAGGCCCGTTCTAGCTAAGAACAATTGACAACAAAATAAGAAACACCGTGCTTATGAAGAATAATATGTTTACAATGCCTCCAATATAGTTTTGTTAGTTGTAGTTTACCGCGATTGCTAAACCAATCAAACTTTTGTCAGATTGGAATTAGTCGGTTGATGACTAACACTATCTCAAACCTGTCGGTCAAGGCCAAAACTTTGTTTTGATTAAGAAAACAAACGCAATTTTTGATCCGAATACATAGTTTCAATATGGTACGTTATACTAACCAAATTTGTCCCGTGCCAAACGTGTTCTTGTTATATAAAATTGATTAAGAAATAATTAATAGTCCAGTAATCCGGGGCTTTTAAATTTTAATTAGATTTGACTGTAAAAGTTTGGTATCAGTAGAGCTTTTTATGAAAGAGTTGGTCCAGGTGAATACTGCCACCTTACCTAAGCAGTAATGTGTAATGTATTCCGGTTTTGAAGGGTAAGGATTCGTGATAAAGATGCTGGTGAAATGTGACTTGTCAACTTGTATTGTTATACACTCAGGGTGATGGATGCGATGGCGGTGCACCTCAGGTCTTTGCGTTTAAAGCCCTGCGTGGCACTGCATCTGCTGTAGATGGGCGTGTTGCTTACCACCAGACGCACGACTTGTTCTTCCCGTCCCTTGATATCTTATAGAAAAAAATAGCAAGGACTTTGGTGGCCCTACGCCAGCGCTTAGCACTGGAACAAATTTGGGAAACGAAATTCTCTAAATTGGTTAATGTCACTGGTCAATTGGTCATGAATATATTTGCCTAGATTTGGTAGTGTAAAAGTAATTCCGTTAGTTGTCTGGTATAGTAATGTTAGTATTGATAAGTCTCAAAAACCATAGTACATTATTGCAAAGGCGGGGAAAACGAGGGCAAGCGAAGCCTTGTACTAATACGAGTCAATCAATCCCCGTTCCCGTCGAGGCATATATAGTATTTTTCTCAAACAATGTGAGAAAATATTAAAAGACTAAAGGGAATACGATGTATATTAGAAAAAAGTAAAAAATAATCATATTAAAAGTAGTATTTGACTAGGACAATTGCCAAAAGAAAATATTTTTGCTTTTCGCAAAAGAATACCAAAACACTAGTTTAAATGTTAGATACCGCCTGCCCTTGCAGGCTTAAAATTCTCGCAATTATGAACACTGGGCAGTTGACTGTATGACTTTTTCTTTTGCGTGTTTACATAGTACATTATTAGCAGGTAGCTTTAAAAGCTTAGAGAAGTGGACAGTAATGGATTTTCTTACTTACTTTGCACGCCTTGACCGGGAAGAAGTCGCACAGTCCTTAAATGACAAACTTTCCGTGTTCGTATTTTGAAAGTAATGCAAACATTTCCGACCATGTTTGAGAAAAATTAATTTTCCTCTCATTCACAATTTATCAATTCCCAGTTGTCGCCTTTGGGACTGATTGTAGCTACTACAGGGGCCATTCTTCTCCGGGAAAAAATTTCGCCAAAAATTCTACGATAGGCCCAATCGGGAGCAACATCCAAGGAGCGTAACAATTCTGAAGTCGATTTAACTTGGGCCTTTTTCGAACAATCCACGCGAGCTGCGCCCCGGGCGAGAATTTATTTCCCATATCTTGGGAAACAAAGCATTTCTTCCCAATTGCGAATTTACCAAACAACTGCGCCCAGAAGTTTCCGATTATTTTTCGAATTTAAGTGAATCTCATTGCCTGTTCCGTATCGAATATTGTAATTTTTGGAAAACTTTTTGCCGTTGTAAATTTATAAATTAACGCGATTTGGGCGATATTGTAATATTGCGGGGTTTGTGATTCGTAATGTTTATTACTTAGAGTTCTAAACTGGAGTTCTTTGGCCGTATTTCATAAAATTTACTTAATTTAGAAATAAATAGGACACTCCAGTATGGAGATTGTCCATGTGTGCAGGTTTCCTTACAATATTTTCCTTCACCGAAAAGCTTATAATAAATTTGAAATGAAATTTTTGAAATTTTGCACAGAAATAGCAAAAATATAAGAAAACCAGGCTCTAGGGTACAAAACTAAAAAGAAATAAAACAAACTCAAATGAGTTTTAGACATAGACATAGACATACTTTTATTGGCACGAATACAACAACACAAAACCACACCAAAACAGTTTACATACAAATAAGTATATACTTATAATTACAAGTAAAACTAAAACAATGATGCACAGTAGACAGTAGTATGGCCTGTGTTGTAGTGTCATGCCAACACGGGACTTATATCAGCATATGCTGCAGTAGCTTTAGCACAGCGCTGATTTTCAGTAAGCCCGTAGAGCTCGACGCCAGAAATTGAAAAAAAAAAAATTTTAGTAAAATTATTTTATGAAATTTGTAAAGCACTCGCTTTCACAAAGCTATGTCATATTTACTTGAAATAAGGGACACTAGAATCAAAGCCAAACACGATCTTGCGTAATGGTGACACTAAAGACATAATAGCACACCTTGGGCATCCAGAGGGAATTCTGAAGTTATAACTTTAACTAAATCTTGAAAAAACAGATACACAAGATATATATTTGCTTATACTTATAAAGTAAAAGTCTGATTTCTTATAACTAACATGTGGATGAAAAGGACAGTCCTAGTACTATAGCATAGAACGTAGCTCAGGTGGCGTTGCGAGAGATACTTTTGAATATAAAACTGGGATTATCTTCATAAATAGATATTTGTCGAACCAAAACCTCGTTTAATGCAGTTTGAAATACTTCAAACGTACTTACATACACCAATATATTATCCACACAAACTATCACATTACGATACTTCATACCCGCCAATACCTTATCCATCGCCCTTTGAAACACCGCTTGACTTGTTTTCAAGCCAAATGGTAACACATTGAACTCATATAGCCGCGTATGTGTAACAAAGGCAGTTTTTTCCTTCCCTTCTCCTAAACCCAACTGCCAATACTCAGAGTTCATATATAAATCTGCGAAATACCTTGCACCCTGTAAACAACTTAACAAATCGTCCACTCTCGGAATAGGGTATGAATCGTTTTTAATTTTTTTTATTCAAGGCCCTATAATCAATACAAAATCTCGGCGGCCCTCCTGGTTTATCCACCAAAACTACCGGTGAAGCATATGGACTTCTCGATTCCTGAATTATCCCATACTTCAACTTTCTTCCACTTGTTCCTCAATAATTTGTCTCTGTCTAGGGGAGACACGATATGGCATATTATGCACCGGTTCCTCATCAGTAGTTTTGATTTCAACCAATGACTGCTTGTAACACACCCTAGTTCACCTGGCGTAAAAGGAAACGTGTCGCGGAATTCTAATAATAACTCATTCAATTCATCCCGCCTTTTCTCCTGCAAAGAATTATCAATATTAAACTCTATCGTTTTCATATTCGAGATATTAAACATGTGGTCACTAATCGATTTCAACAGATTAACAAAATATAAATACTCGGACTTAGTTAATGAAAACTTTTTATGACTTTTTGTAATTGGCTCAATAGAACAACAGTTATTTTTCCTTGACATGAAATCAGAGACAGAATTGAAAGGAATCTCAACATTATTCTTTAAAGTTATTTTTGAAGCTGCAATATCAATTACCTCACTGTTTACCGTTAGGAAGTCCTGTCCTAAAATAAGGAGCTCATCATCGTCATCTACAACAAACAGCTTTGATAGATATTTGTTTCCCTGGATTGCCAACGAAACTTTGGTGGACGCCTGCACTATTATCCGCGTTCCACCAACTGTACGCAAAGGAAAATTCGGCTTTTTTTTCAATCTGCAAATGTAATTTACCTGCAAAAAATTGCGAGATTATGAAACAGAGGCACCAGTATCCACCAAGGCATCGCAATCTACATTATTTATACAAATGGTTATAAAGGGTGCTCTATCTACATCACAATTATCAACTATACCCAATTTTTGTTTCAAGCACGCCGGTTTCGCATTCCACGTCCGACCATCCCGGCTAGCTATCGGCGTAGCGGTACATTTGAATGATCGCCTCTTAAATGAGCACCTGCGCCTTGATAAAATCGACGTTAGGGGTATCCTGTCGAAGAACCATTTCCTTGTGCTTGCGAATATACTTGCCGCGGTCTCAAATTGTACCTTCCGCGTGGCATATTGCGCTGCACGTCAAATGGAATGACCGCCTTGACCGGAGTCTGTGCGTTTGATAATCTTAATAAGCAGAGATGGGTCCACCAACCGGTGAGGGATCTCCTTGTGCTTGCCAGGACTAAGAGTATTCCTTCGAAATACATACCGGTAACTCGATACTCTGTTGTTCTAAGTTTGATTTTCGATTAAATACATCCTCCAACTGTGTAATCGTTTATAATAACTCGTCTTTAGAAGTGAACAACTTGCTTGCAAGCACCCATTGAAACTTGGGAGCTAAAGATTTTAGGAAATGCTTTATAAACTTCACATCTGTATCTTTGCCCTTGTCGCCAAGTTATCCAGATTATAAAAATAATAAAAGAGCGGCTCGCTAGGCATCTGCCGCCTATAGTAGAAATCCTGGGCATAATCGACCTGCGAGAGGAACTACTCTTTTAGTTTTTGTGCGACGTCGTACGTCCCATACGAGGAAAAATGGGTTTTATACCATTGCAGAGTTGGCCCTTCCAGATACGTCGTAATTATGTATCTCTTTTGCCCATCTGACCGGTTTTTTAATACGCTAATTGCTGCAAACTGGTCTACATCATTTAAGCCCGTAAATTTCTGTGTAGGATTCATTTTATAGTTTTTTACTATGCCCCTTTTCACTACGAAGCGCACAAAGACACAATAGCAAGTTCAAACACAAAAATAAAATATAAATTACGACCTTATATTATGCTTTCCTCTTCTTCTTCCTTCTTCAGAGATTTTTCAGAAATAAAATATAAAAAAATTTCCACATCGGAATTTTTTACTTAGGGCGATTGTATACCATTTTGAAGCGCCTCCACCATTTATAGCATAGGACGTAGCTCAGGTAGCATTGCGAGAGATACTTTTGAATATAAAACTGGGATTATCTTCATAAATAGATATTTATCCGCTCACGCGATGCGCTCATCCTACCGCAAAATGGCGGCTATTTGGTTTCGCAAATTGGAAGTTATTATTAGTTTAAATACAAGTTTTTAAAAATAAAAATTATTATTCTGCATTGCTAAATAAATACCCTCCGTACTACAATAAAAACATCTCAAATAAAATGCAGTAATACACCGCAAATCCTGCACTTAAAAAGCACTAATGAAATTTTTGGTGTACTTGGGTAAATATGATAATATTCCGTTTGAGTGGTTCTAATGTTTACCATGAAATTACTCCTTAAAGTATAGTTTATAAACATTTATATTCAGGGTAAACTTAAAAAACGCAACTTACGATATGTTTTCAATAAATAAACACCGACATCACCAGCCCAAACAATAACACACACGATTGTCGTGACGTATTTTTGAAGTTGTTTATTTTTGAAATGACAGACCCAGGCATTTAAAACTTTATGGTTTGCTAGAGTAGTTACCGAAATAGCAATTAGTATTAATTCTTTTGCCTGTTATAACTTCGACATCCGATAAATCGGTATAAAATCATCACCGGCACCTCTAGGTGTGGTATGCTTCCAGAGACGGATGAATTGTGTGAGCGGTTATTACGTATTTTACATATTGATTCATGGAAGCTTCTTCTAGAACTGCCAAGATGTTCTTCTTTTTTCTATCCTATTTTTTAAATACATTCCAAACACAAACCTATATTCATTCAGCCAGTATTTCTACTCATAGAGTAGAGCCTAGACTACAGTACTATCCATTGCCATTTTCCTCATTACATTTATATGTAATATACGAGTATATAATAATAACATATTTTGAAAGCTGTATTCAAACGAAATTTAATCGTTCTCAAACATACGATCCCAACATATTTCAGGTAAATCTGATATGCCTGAAGCCCTTAGAAGTTCTCAATTGACTGTAGATATAAAAACTTCACTTCCGCTCGATTTCAAAGCCTTCATGATGAACGGTCACCTTTTGGTAAGACGAGGAAGACAAACTGAGGTCAAATTTATCGGAAATTCTGCGTGTAACTACAAAATTTATCACAAAGGCTTTGTTTCGAGACGTTTAGTTTTTTGTGCTTGCGTAGCCATGATAGGGTTTATTTATTATTATTTTTATTTATTTGTAGGAGGAAATCATAGATATAAGTTCGGACCAGATGACATACCTAATTTCACTAGATCACCTAGTGACCTAAGGACTAGACGGAAAAACTCCCCTGCTTGCTGCTTTTCCTGTTGCAGCATCCAAATTGCTTGTGTTGCTAATGTACATGACACAGATTTTACAATTGTCATCTCTATTCACAACCCAATTTCACCCACGACTTCTGGTGAAGGGCTCGTGTAGATTGTGCCGTCACACACCATCTCGCTGCAGGATATCCCAGTCATAAGTTTTATAGACTTTATTAGGTCAAAGGGTATTCACACATGACCACATCTAAGTGGTGGTCTAAACAACGACAACCTCTTAACGTATTCAAATAAGTCTAAAATTTCCATCAAACCTCCAGACGTCCTCGTTCCGTCTTTTGTAACAGATCCCATAATCTTATTTGGGACCTTTCGGCGGGACCGTGTTCGGGAAAATCCTATTTTGCCACTCCGATGTTGGCTCCGGAGATATACAGAAAATTTGACTGCTTGTTCCGGGCACGGGGATTGGTAAATCCAATTCCATTGGTCGTGGCGTATTTAACGTTGCTTTGATGCTTACCTTGACTCTGCGTGGTATCTTTAGGGATTGATTTTAATAAAATGGAAGTTCATTACGAACCTGCTTCTCGAGCTCATTTGTTCTACAAGAATATTGTTATTCTGTTTATTTTAAGCCACTGACTCAAAAACAGGGGAGTTATAAGCTTCAAGACTTAGGATGTATATCTTATGTCCTCCTTAATGAATGGACAAATCTGAATGCGGTTTTTTATTTATATTTTTGATGAACATTTTAGCTATTTAAAGGCCTGAACCATACAATCTGTCGGGGATTTTCATATTTTTTATTTAAGTTTGTTGGCATTCAATTGTTCTGTCAAAAGAGTCCTTTATTTCTTTTTTAAAGATGAGAAAATTGTACCCAGTCCTGATTGCTAATTTAGTAGCAGTAGAGCTCCTTGTGAAAGAGACCGTCCAGGGAAGTACTGCCACCTTACCTATTTAGTGTTCCAGTTTTGAAGGGTGACGGTGCTGGTGAAATTATAGACACATGGGACCTGTCAACTTATGTCCAGGGTGAAGGGCGCAGTGGTAATGCCTCTCAGATTTTTGCAATTTAAAGCTGAGTGGCACTGCAACTGTTATGGACAGGCATGTAGCTTACCATCAGGCGCACGACTTGTTCGTTCCGTCACTAGTTATTAATAAAAAAATACCAATAATATTTATTTCAAGTACAAACCGGGATGTTTTAATATATGTTTATATTAATACATATAGTAAACAATTATACATATAATAAATTTGTATTATCCGCTCACGCCATACATGCAGCCATAGACGCATACCACAACTAGAGGTGCCGGTGATGATTTTATACCGATTTATCGGATATCGAAGTATAACAGGTAAAATAACTAATATTAATTGCTATTTCGGTAACTACTCTAGCAAACCATAAAGTTTTGAATGCCTGGGTCTCTCTCATTTAAAAAAATAAACAACTTCAAAAATACGTCAAGACAATCGTGTGTGTTATTGTTTGGGCTGGTGATTTCGGTGTTTATTTATTGAAAACATACCGTAAGTAGCGTTTTTTAAGTTTACCCTGAATATAAATGTTTATAAACTATACTTTAAGGAGTAATTTCATGGTAAACGTTAGAACCACTCAAACGGAATATTATCATATTTACGCAAGTACACCAAAAATTTCATTAGTGCTTTTTAAGTGCAGGATTGGCGGTGTATTACTGCATTTTATTTGAGATATTTTTGTTGGTAGTACGGAGGGTATTTATTTAGCAATGCAGAATAATAATTTATATTTATAAAAACTTGTATTTAAACTGAATCCTTTTCTATTTTGCGAAACCAAATAGCCGCCATTTTGCGGTAGGAGGAGCGCATCGCGTGAGCGGGTATATGTATAAGTTATTACTAAGTTCGTCCAGAGAAGAAATTAATGAAAGAGTTCGTCCAGAGAAGTACCTATTTCTGTCGCCAATCAGTAATGTGAGCATTACTGCTGTGGCGTAAGGAAGCCGAGATACGCGACTGTAGGTATACTGTATTTAGGGCGCTAGTAATTCGTTGCCTGTGCTATTCTGGCTAAAATTATAACGCACACACTCAACATAGCCCCGCACTAGGGAAAACCCTGTGTTGAGGGTGCCATGGACACACACATAGACAACCACAAATTACACCCAAACCCACGAGAGAAATAGATGCAGGCCATACAAATATTTCTCCCGGCCCGAGAATCGAACCTGCGACCTCTCCGGCATGGTAAGCGTTCGGCCACGGAGGCAGTTAAAAATATAAAAGTGCTCACGCGTTCCTCCCTTCACTACGACGGCAGCGGTGCGGGTATGAGTCTTGAACTGGGCATGAAGATAGCAAAGTCTTGTTCGTTTGTATTAAAATGATCAGTAGCAGAAATAGAAGAGATGTAAAGAAAAAAAATAATTGTATCATTTCAAGTACAAGTTGGGTTTTTTCAACGACACTGACTGCTAACGTCAACACCGACAACGACACGCAGGCAGTTTCGTTTCAGTCAGTACGCGGGACATTCGATATCATTGTAGATTGAATAACACAGGCAGACTACCGAACTACTGCGTTTCAGTTTTGAGGGGTAAGGGTGCTGGTGAAATTACAGGCACATAGGAGTTGTCAACTTTTGTCTCAGGATGACGGAAGTACGCCTTAAATGTTTGATATCGTTTACTATCAGACGCACACTTGTTCGTCCCGTAATTTGGTATGAAAAACGATTAGTCGTTTGGAACAATGTTCCTAACGAAAGAATAAAGATATAATAATTATTTATAATTGCACAACAAGTATACATTTTTATACTAAAAATTTCAACGTAAAAGCATATTTTGAAAATGTTAATTCCGTTGCAAAACTACTTTTAACGGCGTTGCAAGTGTCGGCTAAATAGAAATTACACTAGCCAACTTTTTACTAATTAAATCTCTCTACGAGCTTACTCCAACATAATATTTGCATTTGTATCCATGAAACTGTTGACAAAAACTCCTGATTAACAAAAACAAGGCCCCGGCAAAATTAACGCTGTCCCAAAAAACTAGCCACTTTGCCAAACGGTATGGAAATAAGGCTATCAGTGCACCTAATCCAATCTTTTTGCTGAAAATTGCTCAAAATCGTTATTAGTCCCCAAATGCACTGAAACTCACAAAAAGCTTAATAAAGCACCAATATCGCAGAATCAAATGGATCCTCCGTTTGAATTCAGCGGTATCCCAGCAAGAGTCAACCTCAAAAGCTGATTGAATAAGGTTCAGAATTGTAAAGACGTTGAATTTTTCGGTTGCAAAGACCGTAGTGGAACATCATTTGAATAATTAAAAATCAGCTTTATCTATTTATTCAGTCTCTCTAGTTGGTACTGCATTGTGCCAATTTCAGAATAGGGTTGGGATGAATGACTTGTAAGATTGAGTGTAATGCGTTTCTTATTATAAAATACGGGTTTGGTCGCGACTGCAATTAGACTTTGAGTTATGATAGGATCGACAACGATCGCGTTTTAGATAACAACTCTTTATTGAATGCTATGAGGTTAATTTACAGCGCCAATTATAACTTCCTTAGTGGTAATAATTAAAGATCATCATGATTAGATTAGATTAGATTAGATTAGATTAATGTTTATTTGCCAGAATACAGTAAATATACAGGTCTTAGATTAAATTGGTACAATGTATTCAACCTGCAAGCAGGTGTGCAAATATATTGGAATTTATTGGTACAGGCAATGAAGTTAATTAAAATGGCAAATATTTCTAAATTCAAAGTATTCCTTATTACTATAGAAGCAATGTGTCATAAGCCATCTTGTCAATTGTAGTTTAAAATTATGTCCGTGTAGTAATTTAATGTCACTTGGTAAATTATTAAAAATCTTAATGCACATGTTGTAGCAGTTATTTGTATAAATTATTTTATGGCAACGAGGTTGATATAATTGATTCATAATTTTAGGCCGTGTTTGTTTTTGAAATATTTCGCCACGTATTTTAAAATGTTTAGGATTAGTCTTAACAAACACACAGATGTCTCTGATATACATACAGGGGAGAGGTAAGATGTTTAGTTTTTTAAATAGGGGCTTGCATGTGTCATCTGCTTTAGCGCCACAAATTGCGCGAATGCATTTTTTTGTATTATAAAAACCCTACCTACATCTACGGAGGTACATGGTTCAGGGATCATGGTTTTAAAATATTGAAGTAAATATTTCTGATGAGTTTAGAGAAAAGCAATGGCAGCTTTGTGAGAGAATGGTTGCTTCTTACTGAGAATGTGTGTTCTATCACAATGTTTTTGTTAACATTGTGATAGAATTTGCCACTTGGAAAAGTCCTTAAGACTGTGGATTAAGTCCTTTCCTTAAAAAAATCCAGTGCCCACCAGCGGGACAAACAATGGGTTGATGATTTTTAGTCACTGTAAGACAGATTATTAAATACGAGTGAAGTCGAAGATATATCGAGCAACAACAATAACAAGAAAGGGCTATAGATGACACCGATTTATCCTACCCTGATGATTGCTCAAAACTTTTTTATATTAATTATAAATGCATCGATAAAACAAGTATCGTACCTGTTCCGTCTCTAAAACTCAGTGAAATATCAGAGGCCACTAGACAGCTTTTGGTTAGAGTTGGAGCTGGATTTTTAGCTAACTCGAAACTCTACGCTGTTGAGCTTAAGTACCGGACGTTGTTTGTCGAACAATGAATGTCTCTTTATTTTAATTTCAGGGTTGTTGCGTCTAGTCCTTCCGTTTTATTGTATAATTTTTTTCTGTCCATACTTTTATTAACCATCTTAATTACTTTAACTGAATTTTACCAGTGATCAATATATAATCTGGTTTTGAATTCGTATCCGAAATACATAAAATAACATAGATAGCAATATAATGAAAAGGCAGGAGGGAAGAAAATGGTAATGGTCGACAGTTTGAAATCCAATGCATGTAGACTTTAATTTCTAAGTTACGTTTGTGTATATTTAAAAGCAACAGCCCTCGCTAATAATGATTGAAAATATCGTGATGAAAAACATCGTGATGAAAGCTGTGATGTCGAATAAGGTTCATAACATTTGGATAAGTCTTTTTATGATACCAAATGACGGGACGACCCAGTCGTCCAACTGGTGGTAAGCGACACGTCTCTCTATACTGACTAAGACTCTAAGACATAAGTTAACAAGTCCCATGTGCCTGTAATTTTGGCAGCACTCTTACCTTTCAACAGCAACGCAGTAATTTCACATTACTGCTTCTCTCCCAAGGTATAAGGCCAGACGTGCGAACTATGATCTAAACCTTATAACCAGGTTGACGATTATGATAATACTGAATGTTGTTTTTATCTCTTCTGGTTAGAAGGAATTCTGAAAAGCTGATTTGTCTTATTTTTTATCTCGTATTGTTACGTCGTGTACATAGATTGTAACAAAAAACACAACAAACCTTTCATTCAACAAGACCAAGATGACTCTAATTCTCCGTCTCTATTTACGTTAAACGTCTCATCTATCACCGTGTCCTGCATTGAATATAAAACAGCACACGTCTCTAAGACAAACATCGCTACGCAAACAACAGTGTTTGTCCACGTAGAGCAAACAATTTGTAAGGCAGAAGCTTCATTTCACACGGTCTGACGTCTTTTGTCCGGATATTTTTCTCAGATGACATAGGCTTCTGCAGAGCAATATCTTTGGGACGCAAGAGTATTGATTAATGCTGGAAGGAAGATTTGTAGGCTTTACTTTATTTCTCCTCGAGAGCAATTTTACATTTCCATTACGTGCATATCTCAGGGCTAGGTTTTGAGGCAGGCATGATATTTTGAAATGGTACCTTGATGTAAAGGCCACATCTGCAAAATTACAACTATTCATTACAACTATTTCTGGAAAGAGGTTTAAAGATTCTACTAACGTTGTCCACGGGATGGCGATGTTTATAATAAGTAATAGTCTGTAAAACCAAAATTACATTCGTAAGAAAAAATCGATATTCCTAGAAATAGTACAGTTTGGATAAAAAACATAAAACTTCTACGAATGTTTAAGATCTTGACAACTTCCACATGTATACTTAATACAAAC
Organism: Hyposmocoma kahamanoa; assembly: GCF_003589595.1. Taxonomy (NCBI): domain Eukaryota; kingdom Metazoa; phylum Arthropoda; class Insecta; order Lepidoptera; family Cosmopterigidae; genus Hyposmocoma; species Hyposmocoma kahamanoa. The sequence goes on along the minus strand of NW_020653719.1, from coordinate 11,579,855 downwards.
GACTGAACTTGCAAGTGGTTCGAAAAATTATTTAAAATATAAATAAAAACGCAAACCGACGTATTCCAGGTAATTAATTGCATAAATATATTTTGATGCATAAAGCGGTCATTATGAGACGCTGGGATTTTAGCGCCTCAGGCTTCCAGAAAAATCAAATTCAGTACGCGGTTTCATTAGTATATTTCGAAATTTTACAAAAAATGCTAAGGGGTAAGTATGTCAGATAGTTCGCTCAACGATGACACGCAATGAGACACTTAGCTTAGTCTACGAAGCACCCGCGAATGACGTCACCGCACGCTAATCACGGGCTCACTGGGACGCACTGGTTTGAGGCGACTAGGCTGCCAAGACCACGGTGACGCGGAGAAGGTAGATCCGCGGCGAGAGTAGACTCGCAGAGTAGGTATGCTCCGTGTGTATTGCGTATTTTAACTCAGTTTTTAAGGTAATCGTCGTTTAGTTCTTGCTTATTTTCTGCTCTCTGCATATACTATATACAACCAAATAAAAACCTTTAACCGCTCACGCGATGCGCTCCTACCGCAAAATGGCAGCTATTTGGTTTCGCAAATTAGAAAAGGATTCAGTTTAAATACAAGTTTTGAAAAATAAAAATTAATATTCCGCATTGCTAAATAAACACCCTCCGTACTACAACAAAAACATCTCAAATAAAATGCAGTAATACACCGCAAATCCTGCACTTAAAAAGCACTAATGAAATTTTTGGTGTACTTGGGTAAATATGATAATATTCCGTTTGAGTGGTTCTAATGTTCACCATGTAATTACTCCTTAAAGTATAGTTTATAAACATTTATATTCAGGGTAAACTTAAAAAATGCAACTTACGGTATGTTTTCAATAAATAAACACCGACATCACCAGCAAAAACAATAACACACACGATTGTCGTGACGTATTTTTGAAGTTGTTTATTTTTTTTAAATGACAGACCCTGGCATTAAAAACTTTATGGTTTGCTAGAGTAGTTACCGAAATAGCAATTAATATTAGTTCTTTTACCTGTTATAACTTCAATATCCGATAAATCGGTATAAAATCATCACCGGCACCTCTAGGTGTGGTATGCTTCCAGAGACGCATGAATCGCGTGAGCGGTTATTGTATGATTTTTGGTGTCACGTTTTTTGTCGCTAAGCCAACAGAGTAAGTAAGAATACTTACTCTATTGTGAGATTTTTATGTGAACCTTACTAGGTATCACACAAAAATCTCACAATGACAGAGGCCAAATAAATTCTCATGAAACAAATGAAATGCAAATCCAGTGCATTAATTTCATCATTGAAACGAAAATTACGCATTCATCCCAATTCCACTGACTTATTAAATTATCTTCAAATAACTATAGTATTAATATTCATAAGCTATGATGTAACCGCGCTTGACTGTAAAATGTTTTCGAATTCAGTCTGCAGATAAACAATTAATGTCAATTCTATTCTATTTTATTCTATTCAATTTACCGGACTCCTGAATTATCGGACTCTGAAAAGGTTATACTGCTGTATAACGTTTTCATTATGACGTTTTTTACAATGGCAATTATCGAATTCTAACTATTCAACAATAATCAACCACCACGTGGACTGGGAACGGGTAGCTCTAAAGAGAGGGTTCAGCTAAGGCAAGTAGTGTACTCCATACAAACTAGCAATGGTTCTTGTGTGTGCGTGATCACCGCGCGCGCGGACACACACATCGTGAAATCTCGCGTTGAACTCGCGTTGCACAGCGCGGGTTGCTCCACCTATCATTATAAAATTGAAGCTTTCGCTCGGATTAAAAAAGTGACGTCATATTTAATGTAGACGCACTGTTCCGAAAATATTTTTACAGAAATTATTTATTGGCATGAAAATCTATTTTATTTTAAATAGCTAATAAAGTCTACCAAATAAATTGTAATCGACGAAAACATTTTTTTGTTAAATGGTTACTTTTTTATTTATAAATAAATCGTTGAGTAATAAATCGTTACACTAGTTCGAATTTTAATTGTGTTTCATAATCACACTATCATAATCGAGATACCAATACGCGATGATGATATAAAAACATCAATATGAGAATAGTATGCATTTGACAAAGGTTCTTTCAATGTAGCACGAGAATGAATACCTAAATTTTTTCGATTTATGTTTACAACTTGAAGCTACAACTAAAATAATGTGACAACCCTAACACTATTCTACATGCAGGATTATAATCCAATTAAAGCTATACACAACACTTTTGTACAAACAGTAGACATTCATACCTAGAAGAAATTAATTAAATATACTGGATTGGAATGTAGGAATCTTCTAAAACTGTCATAACTACTATTTATACAGATCGTGGTCAGAACAGATATCTTCTCTTCCAGTTTCGTTGCTTTTCCGCGTCCCGGGAAAAAAATATCGAGACTCGGTGCGGTCTCGGATAAATATAAATAATAAAATCCCTGAAAAAACAAGACTTTCGAGACTGTAAAAGCAGGTTTTCATAATTATAGGCTAGGCATTTAGGCAGTCAAAATATGATATTTTAATTAGGTTCTTTAACGCAAATTATAAAATGAAAAATTATTTTTGAACGTTTGTTTTTGATTTTTATAATGGGTACGTAAGAAGCAAATGGCGTTTAGTACAATTTTAGATAGAGAGGGCCTGATTTTGTTATTACCGTTCTTCAATCAAATTCAAATTATATTAACCAGCACTCTAGTGTTTCCACGTCCATGTAGCTAGAACAAAAAAGTGACTGATACTTTAGTAGACTTTTAATACTTTTTAATGAAATGACTTAAAAGAAAGCCCTGTTCGAGACATTATTGACAGTCGTTTTATACTAGGTTCACACGATTTCCAATAGCTAGGAACCTCCTTCAATATGCACCATGATGATCACGGTATATTCCTTCATCATTAGCGAGAGATATTGCTTCTACACATTCACATATGTACGTAACTTAGAAATTATAGCCATAGGTATCTTGTCTATCTCAAATATGGAGCGACTAAGCTACTCGCTAGCTCTTTATGTCTTGAGTCAGTACGAATAATATAGCGTTGGTCTCCTATAGTAAAACTTTCCCTCCGAGCTTCGCAGTTACATGCACGAGTTGGCTTGCCTTTGTAAGAAAGGAAATGGGGTCAACAGGAATAACACAGCGTCGCCTCTTCATCATCGGTCCTATATGACAAATCCACACGAAGCTTGAAGCCTTATTTATGTTGGCCCCCTGGCAAGTTTGTGGACAATGAGATCGCCTAACATAAACGATGTAGTTTTGGCTCTACATTGTAAAACTTAAATCGGTCCAACATGACAGATCCACTAGAGGCATCCGCTTAATTTATATCTTGTCCACTGGCATCGTTGTAAAGTATGCGATACCCAATTCAGTATAACATCTGGTGTTTAATTCACATGCTGGCCCACGTTAATCATCATTGGTAATGCTTGTTGCTTGGCAAGTAAGTATATTTTAGAGGAAAACGTGAAATTGCATGGTAAACACAGTTATTTTAAAGGTAAGACGCCTTTTAGACAGTTCTATTATGAACAAACAAGAAAGTAGCGGCATGGCGTGGACGAAAATTACTCTGTGAGTAAGATCTATTAATTGCTAGACTAATGTCAATACGATATGGCACACTATACTATTAATAGAATAGACATGATCCACCAGATGTCGCTAGCAACAATCATTAACAATAAATATCGGGGCGCAACTTGGATAGTAGGTATTATTGTGTCAATAAAACAATGGCTAGATCCAATGCAAGGACATCCTTTGTCAAATTTACGGTGGCAGATTTATGCTACTTTTAGTTGTGAAATTCTAAGTTGGCCCTTTGTATATCTGTTAAGGTGAGTTGTGGTGATATTTCTAATTGTTGGTTACGAAATATTGGACGGAGAGCCAATTTCAAATTGCTATTTTCAAAAATAAGTTCATAGTTATCATCTATTCATCCTATTTCAAAATCTCCAATCACTTCCGCAGAGTAATTCTCCCTAAGATACAAAAGGCATTATTCTATGTCGTTGTCATATCTTATAAGGAATACCGCTCAAGCTAGTTGAGATTTCCCCAAGGAGATAGGTTATGCTCTAATAAAGGATTAGATATGGATTATGGTCGTATCTGCTCGGGATATTCTTGATTTTAGATTTTCGGGGCATATTTTCTTTTATCGTTTTCTTGTATTAGTGATTTTTTAAAACGGTATTCTCTCCATGATTTTGTAATCAAACAAAAGATGTTTTTGCTAGAGAAGTGGCATGTGCAACTTTTGACTTTTCCAGTAAAAAAAAAATAACTTGAATAGGTAAAATAATCATGGGTGGAAATTTCATTTATAAGCACATTATACCTAATACGTCAATATATTCACATTTAACGAAACATTATACAAAGAATACAAACGAGACAAATTACAGAGTCCAGTTTAAACACAAGTGTCAGATTATCCAAAACAAATAGTGAAAATGCTTCGTATAAATACTAGAATATTTATTTGCCCAACATTCGTCCCTTATGTAATTCCATTATGGATGTGTTTCGGCCCTCACCGCTTCGTGCGTCACCGGCAATGTATGAAACAACGACGTTCTTCAACATGCCCACTCTTTGCTGTTTCATATCAACTTTACACATGAATTACATCCAAGGAGGGGCCTTGGGCCTTTTTTTGTTATTGACTACAGTCAAGTAATTGCCCACAGTCTCATCTCATGTTTTCAATAATGGAACATGCTTCTCTCTAGAGACAATTCGTGAGACTTACCTAGACAAGATAAAACGACCAGTTTTTTGGCTCTATAATATCATTATTCAAAATAAAATTACACGTGTCAAAAGTTCATGGTCATCTAATACCAATCTTCCGCTTTGCTGAGCGATTTTAGTGTTAGCTGTTTCTCGTTTCAAGTCTTCAGTTTGGACTCATCCGTTATTAAGGTAATAAATAGGCAGATCTGCCATGATGTATGTTATCGAACTTTTTTGTTGAATGTTTCGATGTTTTTCGGTGTTGTCGAAGAAAGTATTAATTAATGTAGTATAAGTCAGGCAGTACACGTATGAACGCTAGTGTAAACACACTGGCACATATTACTTAATACTGGGCTTTACTATTAAGGCTCCAGTAGATCGGTTGAAAGGGTCAATATTTTCTTCCATACAACTTGGGCCCGAAGATGTACTTCAAAGGCTATCACATATTTTTGAATAAAAAATTAAGGTTTAATAAAATAGAATTTATTAATCACTTGTACAGTCAAGAGCACATCAAGCTCGACACTTTCTACTTTGGACCGTTATTATCGTAAGCGGCATAGATTTGGATTTAAATCTTAAGTGTAAAGCTTGACGTGCTCTTGACCCTGTACCACTCAAAATTATCGACCGACAAATGATTGGCAACACAATAATTATACATGGAAATGTCTATACTTCAAATGGTAGGCATCCAGCTATCGGGATTATTTAAAAAATAGGTCTAATCGTCTTACTTAATATCCACTACTTCTTTTATAATTTATTCATTACAAGTCCATTATTATATTATTACAATATCTAATAAGATTGGCTAAAAGACATGTTCCAAGCGGCTAAGACGCTGACAAGCGTCGATGACATTGCGTCGATGACCTTGAGCGATAACGCGCCTACCATAATTTCTCCGTACGCCCCGATGCGGTAAGAGTGTGGTAGTTGGACCTTCTACTTGATTTAACATAATATTGATTGCCGCTGACAGATGGCGTTGCACTTAAAATACACACATGCTATCAAATCAAATAATCTCAGTACAGAGTACTAAAAAAACCGACCTCAAAAGTACGTGGAATTACGTCTATTTGCTAAGTTTCATTGAAATATCCCCTAGTTCGCCACTATACAGGACTTGATACTGGATATAATAAAAATAGGTTCTCACTACGACACTACTCAAAGTATATCGAGAGAAAAACGCCTTGAATTGGAGAAATAGCAAAATCAACTAAATAATTGCTAAAAGTAATTGCTCCTAAATTAAAGTTAGACGCTATTTATAAAAATGAATCTTCATGCGGGAACAGCCACCCTTTAAGGTGGATGATTTTCTTTAAATTGAAATGGGACCACTATGGAAGTACCCCCTTTCCAACAAAAAAAGAATCATGAAAATCGGTTCACAAATACCGGAGTTATCGCGTAACATACATACAAAAAAAAAAAAAACAAAAAAAAAGAACATACAGTCGAATTGAGAACCTCCTCCTTTTTTGAAGTCGGTTAAAAATATCAAAGCATTTAAGAACTGGACATGTTATGCAAACAAGAAACAACCCACACCTCGAGTGAAATTGAGTTATGTATTTAGGTAGAACACCAGATGTGTCCTTTACCCGCTCACAAAAGATCCTGGTACCAAGCCAAAACGGAGAATATAAAAGTCCTTCAGGGTACTAACCTTAAATAAGTAACTTTTTAATAGCTAAAAAGAACCTTGCTGCTTCTTATAACTTCATATAATGTCGTTTTTAAATATGCTAAACGGATCCGTGTCACATGTACTGAAGTACTGTAGATCTTTGACGTTTTCATTAAGAAAACTAGAACATGGTTCTCGTTAACTAAATAAAAAGATACATAATGTTTTCTATTTATTGCTATATAATATAACAGTTTCGCTATATCGTTCTCACTGCTACAGCACATCGTTTGTCTCAAATAGAGATGCGCCGAGTACAAGTTTTAACGAGTAACGGAGTACCGAATATTACTCGGTTTAACATTTGCCGAGCCGAGTACTCGGCCGAGTTACTCGGTTCATTACAACCGGAACGCGATGATCCTAAAAGCCCCCGTTGCTCTAGAATTAGGCCGATATGTCAATGAAAGTTTATTGTCGCGAGAGCAGAGTCCTTTCCAATGGTGGGCAGAGCATAAAACAAAATATCCAAAACTGGCACAATTAGCACGAGTATTTTTATGTGCACCTGCAAGCACTGTGTATAGCGAGCGGTTATTTGCCGAAGCGGGTAATGTGTATGAAGAAATAAGGAACAGCCTATTACCTGAACGCGCAGAAAGCCTTGTAAATATTCCTACATCATAACTTGCCTTTGTTAAATTTTAAATATTAATTATGTAAACTTTCTTTTTAAATTACTCAATAGCTAGAAATTGTCAAAATTGTCCACGATTTCTAGTAATAAATCTCTTTTCAATATTTTAAATACATTGTTGACTTTACTTTATTATGTCTATAGCTGTGATGCTTTATTTTAACCGAGTACTCTTCTCATGAATCGAGTTATTCGGCCGAGTACACCGAGTACCGAGTAGCAAACGAGTACTCGGCGCATCTCTAGTCTCAAATAACTTACCTATTTATTTATTCACACTGTTTTTACAAAAATCTAATTATCTCGAAAGTGACATTTTGTGGGTTGGTTATAGTTTGCATAACTATGTCCAACTCCATATCTCGTAAGTAAAAAACAAAAACAAACAATGGTAGACAGCCGATTACAATACAATATACATTAATTTGTCAAAACCATGTCAAAACAGAGGTCTGGCAACGTTGCCCACGAACGCAAGCTACGCAGCAGAAGTTTTCAATGTTGCAATTTTACCAAATAATCAAGGTCGCAAAGAATAATTTCATTTTTGTTTTGAATACTTTGTGTTTTAGGTTCTATTCCAATCAAAAATATATTTTTCTTATTCTCACCTAATGGCTAAGTTTGACTTTTTTTAATATTTTGTTTTGATTTCAACGATTTGGTAAATAAGTAAATGTAATACATTTACTTATTTACGTATTTTTTTGTGTATGATATTTTTTATAATTTGCAAGCAAATATTTAGCTTGTCCTTTAGTAAGCGAAAGTTACTTTTTACTCCCAAATTTGTTATTTGTCTTTTAATTAAAACAAATAAAGTGCCAGGATCATGATAAGTACCATTTAATAACCACACCAAATTTGATAGTAAGCAAGTTTGGTTTGCTCGAGAAAAATATGTCATAAAATAACCACCAGAGTCTCACTGTAATCCAGATTTTGTATTACCTATGACAATAAGCAATATTCTAGGAACTTCAAGTTACACTTCAAGATACGTGTTACAGGATGTACTACTTTCAAAGTTCCACGTGCTATGTCAGCGCCTAAAAACTTACACAAAAATACCATATGTAAGCGATTTTGGGCACACCATCGTCTTAAATTATTTAAATGTCATATAATGCCACAGTCGACACGTCATCGACATTTTTTATTCCTGTGTTTCGTTAGATTCGCTGCTCTGGGGTATTACTATTGTGTTTTTGTTATATTCTTCACTGACTTTTGACTATTCTGGACATTATTTCGATCGAACCCGATTTTTAGCTACAGTGACAGCTGTCAAATTACGATACTGCACGTTTCGTCGCAGTATGGTTTATTCTCATAATTGTAGAATTCGGTTTTCAGCGGTACACAAATGGGCTTCAAAATAAAGCGATCCTTCAAGCGTGCTGTAGACTGTGCATACATGTCATTATTTCAGCCGTATCACGTCTACAGCTGGATATAGGCTTTCTTCAAAGATCGCAACAAACACCACCGGATTCCCACTACCTTCATCGGGCTGTCGATCCACATTATGGGCGATCAACATACACGTCAAATATAATTTGATAATAATCAAGCAGATGCCAGGAAATCCGCAACCGCTGATCTTGTAAGTCAATGATATTACACTTGTTTGTAAATGATGTATGCTCGATAGTCACTGTTTTTTGGCACCCATGTACAATTCTCATTTACGTTCCATTTCGGGTTTGTTACGCAACTGGTCCTTTACACAACATATTTGTTTGTATGTTATATTAATTATTTAACCAATTATTGCCTACCGAAACGCTCTCGGATGCATCTAAACAGCAAATTAATTGGTTTTCTTTATATTGAAGTCTTCTCTGTACAAAATAAAGAAATTTAATTCATGCAACTCGTCCTACATTACCGTAATGAAGCACTATGGTATAGCACGAGTTAAACAAATTTCTCAAAGATGTTATATAAAATGCCAGATTATACAAGTATACCAGTAACAATGTATAATTCAACGTGGAGAAATTCTTTGTGCAAACACTGTCGGGCTCCTATTTCGGTCGGCACTTTGAATGGTGCAGCTTTGACTGAGATTGAATGACATGTGGTTTCAACGTTTTCACATGGCATTGTTGATAAAGGAATTGGGGTCAGAACTGGTGACATTTGTACTAAAATTGTGCGTTAGGCTATGGAAGAAAAGCGCAGTAGCATGAAGTTAAAATATAGGGGTTGGTTTTGGTTAAGTACCTACTATTTGTCTTCGTTAAAAATAGAATTAGTTCAATAAATTTATATGTCCGAACCAGTCTTCAAACATAATGCAACAGAATTCGGTTCATTGTTTGGGTAATGTGCTTTAAGAAAGGATGAATCTTAAATAATATCGTGGACCAAAGACTCTAGAAAGCTAATCTCAATACTATAGATTCTAATTCTGAAAAAGGTCAAAATACCGTCTTACATCTAAATAGCGCTGATCGATAGCTTGGAAGTAGTTTATATCACGTAAATGGCGATATGGATATCAATTATGCCTCTTTAATATGAAATATAAGTAGTAAATTTTCATCCTTGTAATATTATTCAAATATTGAGCCATGAGAGAAAGAGGTCAATCATTGAATCCGGCTCGGCTTGGCAGCGTTCGGGAAATTATGCCATATCTTCTTGTCCAAAATACCAGTGTCTCAAGACAAAAATTTTCGACCAGTGTGTGTTGCCAGTGATGACTCACGGCACTGAGACGTGGTCGCTTACCTTGGGCCTCATAAGAAGGCTTAAGGTCGCTCAAAGGGCAATGAAAAGAGCTATGTTCGGAGTTTCGTTGCGAGATCGAATCAGTAATGAGGATATCCGCAAGGGACCAGAGTAACCGACATAGCCCTAAGAATTAAGTGGCAATGGGCAGGGCACATTGTTCGCAGAACAGATGGCCGATGGGGCAGAAGAGTTCTCGAGTGGTGACCGCGTACCGGTAGACGCGGTGTAGGCAGACCATCCACAAGGTGGACCGATAATCTGGTGAAGGCCTATGTTCAGCAGTGAACGTCTTTTAGCTGAAATTATGAGTGATGATGACGATTGAGTCGTGAGCTAAAATTATTTTTTTAGCTTTGACAATTAATATGCGTTTTAATTTGTGACTGCTTGCTAATATGGCTAGATGGCGCTAATCCTAAACAAAATAAAATAATAGTCGGCAATATTAATAAAAATCTGTGCAATAAGCGCACTCTAGTTGTTTTGTTTGTTATCACTAGAAAAAACGAAAACAAAATAGTTAGAAAAATAGCTATTTGGTAGTCGTCGCGACATCTGGTGTTACCAATGGGTACTACCGACTACGTTGTTCTATATCGTGATTAGCAGTTCTCTTGACTTATTGGTCCATGATATTATTTAAGAAACGTTTTATGGTTTTATTGGACTATCTACAATGCGTATTAACTACATTGATCATGGTTCCTTTGTTTGCAAATGTCACGTCAGTTTGACAACGTCAACTGGGTGAGGTCAATAGAGGATAGAAAGAAATAAGTGAAGTCACAGAGAGAATTCAATTTAATTGGTCATCTGATTTGGTCCTATGACATGATGATCGTTGGCAAGGTTGTCATATGAAAATAAGAAGTAAAGTTGATAGTTGATGCTTAAAAACGAGCGCGCATTGACGAGATTGGATTTTGGTGTAAGGTATTTGGAAAGAGTACATCCCAGCGCGGCTGTCTCTGTGAACTTGCCGCTTGATTTTAAAATCCGTTTTCTATCTTTTGTACTTTCGATCTCATTATAGAATAGTTGAATGAATTGCAATCAACTGACTTTTTTATTTCATTGCCTATTGAAAGAATTGATATCGAAAGTAAACAGGCAAATTCTCAAATAATTCCTGACAAAATCAGTGAGGAGGATGTTTCCCTCAAGGCCCCTTATATATAGATATAATTAATAATAATAACGCATACACTCATAGCCCCACACCAGGGAAACCCTGTATCGCGGGTGTTATTGACACACAAATTACACCCAAACTCATGACATAAACAAGTGTAAGCCGTACAAATATTTCTCCCGGCCCGAGAATCCAATCGAACGTTCGGTCACGGAGGCAGTTACTTTCAACTCACACTTTGATTATATTTCGGTTTATTTTTAAAAGTTGAAGATGTTATTTAAAAAATGTAATTTGCCATTTCTTAGGTAACAATGCACTCAATAACAATATTGTTAACATATTTTATTGAAGGAATACATGACCTGATAGTACTGATAATGAATAAGCTTTTAAGTATGAAAATTGAGCTTTATTACAAATGAAGTATCGGTAAAAAACCCTGAGAACAACTAATGAATCTAATAAATAGGCTACTTTTTTAAGAATAAGGCGTTAGACAACCAGACAAAGCGTTAAACATCCAGAAAATTGTGTAATATTTATTTATTAAAGACTATGTGGAAATGGATACAATTGTAATCTCAGTAGAGAGTACTAAAAAAACAGACCTCAAAAGTACGTGGAATTACGTCTATTTGCTAAGTTTTATTGCAATATCCCCTAGTTCGCCACTATACGGGACTTGACACAGGAGATAACAAAAATTGGTTCTCACTACGCACAATGTATTGAGAAAAAAACGCCTCAAATTGGAGAACAGCAAAACCAACCATTAAAATAATTGCACTTTCAGTAAAATTTAGGCGCTATTTATAAAAATGAATATAATGCGTGATCAGCCAGCCTTAGAGGTGGACGATTTTCTTCAAAATGAAATGGGACCACTATGGAGGTACCCTCTTTCCAAGAAAAATAATCATGAAAATCGGTTCACAAATACCGGAGTTATCGCGTAACATACATATAAAAAAAACATACAGTCGAATTGAGAACCTCCTCCTTTTTTTTAAGTCGGTTAAAAATACAGCTGCGAGTACGTAAGTTAGAAGACTAACAAACTGCAAAATGTCAATGTTGGTAAGTACGAAAGTAGGTGACAGTAATAATAAATAAGTAGTATAATAATAATAAGAAGGAAATATCTCGACCTGACGCACGAGATCACCAACATGTGGGATGTGGCCTCCAATGAAATAATCCTAATCCCAATTATTTTGTCCGCGATTGGAAATGAGTTAATTCCAGTCAGCCTTTCTAACAACTCGAGGCGGTTGGATTTCTGAGTGTTGTCACTTCCAGCATAAATTCAGAAGGCGGTCCTGCTCGATACGGCACGCATTTCCGTTTCTTGAACCTGAGTCCCTGACCCCGGCCGACTGTGCCATTGCCGGGAAATACTCTTTATTATTAATAATCTTTTAGGCCTTGGGATAGGCGAGAGTAGACTCTCGCTTAAACAGATATAATAATAATAAAATGTTTATTTCTAAAAATCATGGATTCTGAAACAATGGTGGCTGGAGCCTCTTTTTAAGCATAACCTGCGTCAGGAGGCACCGTTCTTCATTCGCTACACGTCTTAAATTACATAAAGCAAGACAAAAATATTAAAATTATCGTCTCTCTCTCTCTCTCTCTCTGTGCGTGTGTGCGTGTGCGTGCGTGTGTGTGTGTGTGTGTGTGTGTGTGTGTGTGTGCGCGTGCGTGCGTGGTTGCGTGCGTGCGTGCGTACGTGAGTGTATGTGTGTGTGTATGGGTATTTAGAGTGGTCATCAAGCAGATCCTCAACCACTTCATGTTTTCCCCGCAATCCACTTCGATATAATATTTTTACACTCATAATACAATTTGCTGCAGATTTTTAATTCCTTATTCAAACTGTTGTATATGTTGGCCGCACCTTTGATGGGTCTATGGGGCACTGCTGTTGCACCCTGAGTCATACGGTGACAAGTCCCACGTACTTGTAATTTCACCAGCACCCTTACCATTCAGAACCAAAACGGAGTAATATTTCTATATCTATGAATAATACACACATTACTGTTTGGCGGCTGAAATAGGTCAGGTGGTAGTGCTTTCACAAGGAGCTCTACTGCACCCAAAAATATTTTTTTTAAACCGAGTCGTTTTCATTCAAGAGTGCTTTAAAATTTGTGTGTTGTATATGTACGAAGATAAGTCAAACCGTATACACTATTATGTGGTATGCCACACGGATATATGTCCCTAATTCTATTAGAGGCCCGTCCAAGCCTGTCGGATCCTATTCACCGAGGTCCGTGCACTGCAAGATTTATTGGTAACTAGTAGGCGGGCTTAACGTAGCTCCCACGGGAATAATATACGTGTGTAGATTATATTTTGATGGAGAAAAGGTATTTACTTTGTTTCCTCGTAAATTTTAGGGAAAGAATGTTTTTGGGTTGGATTTAATAGGGGGATAATAGGTAAGGTTTAGGGGCGAATTTCTGTGGTATTTATCGCCTCTGTCCTGAATGACCGTCGTAACTAGGTAGGCAAATTTTTCAGGTAATATGTTTTCGCTTCAGTACAGCTGATGTTGTTCTATCAATGGGTAAAATCCTTAGAAGGCAACACTGCATTGCATTTGGGCCCTAGAGTGTCTTTGAAAGATAAGTTTCAAGAAATTAACATTCTTAGCGTTACAGTACGTTTCTTTTTAATTTTTAATTTCTTTCCTAGCTAGTTCTTGACAGTCATGTTTCACAAAGTCACAAACTCATTTAAGAGGCAACGTATACGCTTTTAGAATAAGATTCTGGTTCATATTCAAAATTTGCCATTTACGAGGTGGAAACAGTGAAACAAAACTTTATTCTAAAGGTTGTACAGCTTCTCCGTATTTGTATGACAATAATCTGTGGTAGTGACCAGTTTATCTCTTGCAGGCAGTCTTGACATAAAATGTCTAAATTAAATATTGTAATGATAAATATATTCAAATATATATTACAAATAGCAACAATGGCATTTATGTGGTCTGCGAGCAACCCCAAGAGTTTTTTGCTCATTCTTCTCAGGGGAATCTGCCCTACAAATGAGCAGTGGAATTTAATCAATATGACAATTCCAAGTGTAATTTGCTTACCTATGAAATAAAGATTATTTGACTTGACTTATAATGGGCAATATGTTGGCCCGTAGGTGCACAAGGTCTACTAATAACGTATGGGTATCGTTATTCAAAGTTTAGTACCAGTTCTTTTGCACCTGCGGATTATGGTCACCTCTCAGTTCTCTAAATGTTGTATACAATAATTTATTCAGAGTGCCGTTGCGATTGCCACGATTCTGTAGTGTTCGTCGATACATATGTAGATCGATTTGCCGTATGCAAAGGAGAGCGACATCTCTGGGTATCATGACATGAACCATGCTGGTTGTGATTAGCTTCGTTTATTTGAACACTAGATCAAACTTCATTTGTATCCTAAGTCTGGAACACACACATTAAAAGTATCTAGGGATCAAGCACGTTTTTGCTAATTACTGAAAATCAGATTTTATAATCGCATAACAAGAAGTGCACACAAAAAAATAAAGGTTACATTCGAGTTGACAACCTCCTCCACTTTTCTTCTTCTTCAGTCGGCGTCTTCTATCATTAGGGCTATCATATCACGAAGTATGCCTTCTTCCAGCTGTTAGTTTTCCCTGGATTTTTCCTTACATAATTAGTCGGAACAGGTCGTATCTATCTTTACACATTATATGACCAAAGTACTGTAGCTTTCGTTTTTTGACAATACTCAAGACCTCTAATATCTTATTAACGATCTGCAATACTTTTTCATTGGACACTCTATCCAACCAAAATTTTTCAAAATCCTTCCGTGTACCCACATCCTATTTGAAGTTGGCTAAAAACACGTTTCGATTTCTTACGTTTTCGCGATTGTAACACATTTAAAAATTAAACTATTTAGTTTTTCAAACAAATCAATGTTTCGGGCTCTTTACGAGTGCCATGGTCATGGTCCCATGTTTATCGTATGTTATATTTATTTAGTTATCATAAATTTAAAAAACATTTCCCACCCCCGCTATAAAGGTTACTGTTTCAAGGTTACATTTCTGTTTTATTGAAATTTAATGACATTGATAATGATTTGCTTTGAACGAAGTTCAAAAGAAGCCATTTATGTAACACAAAGGGCTTCAATAAAGAAATTCGATAAAGAAATCGGCGTTCATGTTTCTCCAAAAATTCAATCAAAGCCAAGGGCCTCAGTGTTTTGAAAGTTCTTTTATTTTTTATAATAGGTTATAATAACACTACGTAACAAAAGAAAATATAATTTTTGTCAGTCATTTTCTTAGCAAAAACAAAACCTTAAAGTGAAACCGCGAAACGATATTTGCTTTAATCACAGCGCGTTTTTGTGGTCACAAAATATCGTTTCACCGTTAGAATAATAACGCATAGAAACCTAGTCCGCACATGCTAAGTGAGGCAAATTGAAGCGCGCCCAATGGGCCTACACGAGCGGGCGGGCCTTCAGTGCTCAAGGTCAACTTGCACCGCGAACAGATCAAGAATTTTAGCTAAAAATGATGAAATGTGCGGTAAATGAGTGTAAAAATAGGTCAGACAAACATTAAATAGATACTAACATCACATTCCACAAGGAAGTAACGCGTTTCAACTTGTATTTTATATAAATATTCACTAAAACCGAAAATTAACCTACTACTAAAACTAGCCTACATGAATTTGATTTTTGCCTCACTTGTGACAGTTCATTTGATATGAAACTATCATTCTGTGCGTTATTATTCTAAGGTTTCACCCTTATCAAAGTGTGTTTTTGTAGTCCTAAAATGTGTTTCGATCTTATGAAAGCGCGCTTTTGTGGTCACAAAATATCGTTTCACCCTTATCAAAGTGTGTTTTTGTAGTCCTAGAATATGTTTAGCTCCTATGAAAGCGCGTTTTTGTGGTCACAAAATATCGTTTCACCCTTATCAAAGTGTCTTTTTGTAGACCTAAAATATGTTTCGCTCTTATGAAAGCGCGTTTTTGTGGTCACAAAATATCGTTTCGCCCTTATCAAAGTGTGTTTTTGTGGTCCTAAAATATGTTTAGCTCCTATGAAAGCGCGCTTTTGTGGTCACAAAATATCGTTTCACCTTTATCAAAGTGTGTTTTTGTGGTCCTAAAATATGTTTTGCTCCTATGAAAGCGCATTTTTGTGGTCACGAAATATCGTTTCACCCTTATCAAAGTGAGTTTTTGTAGTCCTAAAATATGTTTCGATCTTATGAAAGATACCAAAAAAGACTCGGAAGCGATGAAAGCCTTAAATCCTAACTCGGTTTAATATTAACAACAAAACTGTATAGAAAATAAATAAATCATCTGTAGAAACCGCAAAAGCATATTATGTTGGTTGAAAACAGCAAAATAACATAATTCATCAATAAAAAAACGAGTACGTGACTAGGACCACATAACGTGTGTGTGATCGTTGCAGCTGACTTGTGCATGACGTATGTGGGGTGTTGCGTAAAAACCTCTCAATATTAGACTGGAGTGGGAAACATAATCGGAAGCGAGGCTTTTATACGTCACGTTGTTCTTACAAGAATGAGTCTACAGACGAAAAACTGTGAAAGCTAAGGCAATTTTAATGGTTATTTTTTTTTATGATATCTGATATACATATTTGTTGTCGTGAAGCATTAATGTGAGCATTATTGCGTTCCGGTTTTGAAGGGTAAGGGTGCTGGTGAAATCACAGGCACATGGGACTTGTCTACTTATGTCTCAGGGAGACGGGCACAGTAGCAGTGCCCCTCGGAGCTTTGCGACTTAAAGCTCTGAGTGGCACTTCAATTTTTATGGACTGATGTGTTGCTTACCACCAAGCGTCTTTTCACTTGGTGTCAATAAAAAGTGAGGGAACGAATGAGAATGAACGCAAAAAGGCACAACTGCTGTATAAACTACGTATAGTTATGCCATTTTCTTACGAGGGCAGCATAATCATCATCATTTATTCATAAATACCATTACATGTCAATTTAGTACCTTAAATACGTCAATGAGAATAATTAACTAAACAAATGTATTGAATTGCATTATAAACTGATTTTTAAGAAAAATAGCAACGATATAATAAAATACTATTATTTAAAATTAAAAACTTCCGATATATTTAAAAAAGACTGGATTAGTCACATTTCTAGCCTAAAGCGAAAGGAAGGCGTGCTCGGAGCGCTAGTGACATCGTCAGGTGAAGATCGCCTCAGAGGCGGCCTCCGTATCGTAGTGTGTACCGCTCATTGTGGCATCTCTGTACGAACTGATACAAGTGATTACGTGCATACATGACTATCTGGAGTATCAGCAGACAGGGAAGCGTCAGTATCCCTAAGGACGCAAAGTACGACCGTGTGCACTCATCATTAGAAATACGCGTCACGGCCCGAATAAAATGACTATGTTTAAATGATTATGGTGGCCCTGTGTATGTTAATGATTAGATTAGTCTAATTTTTTTTCCAAATTTACAAAATTTACTTATTAGCTTCTAGATCATAATACCTTGGAGTTAATTTCTCTAGTAAAGGAAATTCACAACTTTGTTTCTACTGTATGTAGCACATCACACTGTTTTATTATTATTTTTTAAATAAATAAATAAAATAAACATATACTTCAAATACTATTACCATATTACATATATTTAAAATTTACATAATTAAAACCTAATTAAAAATTGTATTGACTAAAATCTACAGATGGTTAGTAACAAAAGTACTTATGATCTAAGGGTCGTATTCCAGAACTCTACTCAATACTCAAGTCAGGACTTGAGTATTGCAGTGAGCACTGAAAATCATACTCAAGTCCTTGCCATTAGGGTCGTATTTCCAGTGCTTGAAATCATACTCAAGTCTGCTCAAATTCTGACTTGAACATGGAGTAGAGTTCTGGAATACGACCCTAAGTGTTTGTAATGGTATGCAAGTGACAGACGCAGTTTATATACAGGACAAACGAGTTCTGGAATACGACCCTAAGTGTTTGTAATGGCATGCAAGTGACAGACGCAGTTTATATACAGGACAGTCGAACTTGTCCGCTAACATACAATATATAATATGATATAATGATATTAAATGTCGCGATAATAAGTCGTTAGTGTAACCAACACGCATACCCAGAACGATTGCAATGTCGCTCAGAGCTTTAAGTCTCAAAGGTGCACTGCCACTGTCATTCACCTTTAGACGTAAAAGTGACAAGTCTTGTGTGCTTTTTGTTCCATCAGTACCCTTATGCTTGCTTCCCACGGCCCGTGATTTCAAACACGCCGATTTGAACGGGCGAGCTCGCGCCACGGGCGAGTCCGGGCGGCCTCGGGTCAACGCGCGTGGCGGCGTGTATTCGGCTATGTGTCGAGAGGTTAACCCGGCTTCAAAGTGGCCGTTATCCGAACAGGCCGCCACGGGCGAACACGGTCATGTTCGGGCAGCACTCCGGTTACTCGTTACTCCGGCTATCTATAGCACTGGAGTATCTCAAATTTGAGACCAGGTATTGTCTACCCTATTATTTGTATAAAAAACCAAGAAAGAAAATTATATTAATAATGTCTTAATAAATAATGTCCAACGACTTGAGCTAAAATATCAACGTTTTCTTCTCGATATCCTCAAAGCCCTGGTATCGAAAAAGTCAAAGTTCAAACTGGAGACTAAAAAGAAATGACCGAGCAAATCCCACACGACAGAGACTTATTTCCCAAGCGCTGGCCGACAGGCGACTTTCGGAAATTAATAAGCATTTGCTGTCCCAACCGTATTTGATATTTAATATATGAAATTAATTTGCCAAGTGCGTCATTCAAAGACCTGTACAACAATAAGATTTCTCATAGATGGCGCTACGACTAAAAAGTCGTTGAAAAACCAAATACAAACACACGACAAGCACATAGAAAAATTCGTGACGCGCGCTGGTTCGTTCCGTGGCTTAGTTGGTATAGCGTCTAGCACGGTATGCTAGAAGACGTCGGTTCGAATATGGCCGGATCGAAGGAGTTTTTTCTGAGTGTTCTATATTTGTATTAACAATAATAACAAACTAGTGGAGTAATTTCACAAAAATAATAGAATATGAATTCAATAAAAGTTTAAAAATATTGACATTGTAAAATTTAAGACTACGTGATAGATAAAGATGTATAGAAAAACGACACGTATTCCATAGCATTTAAGTTTATTTGAAAAGAGCAATCCCTAGTGTTTCTTACTCGTTCTTCTCAGGAAAGTCAGCGTAGTGAACGAGCAGTAGCTTAAATGTGATGTTTTCAAGTGTAAATTTGTTTTACCTATACGATAATAGTAGTAGCGCTCCTTGTAAAAGAGTTCCAGTTCCAGGGAAGTACTGTCACCTTACCTATTTCTGTCGCCAAGCAGTAATGTGAGAATTACTGCTTTCCAGTTTTGAGGGGTACTGGTGAAACTACAGGCACAGAGGCCTTATCAACTTATGTCTCAGGGTGTCGGGCGCAGTGGCAATGCCCCTCAGATCTTTGTGATTTAAAATTCTGAGTGGCATTGCAATTGTTAGGGACAGGCGTGTCGCTTACCACCAGGCGCACGACTTGTTCGTCCTGTCACTTAGTATTGTAAAAAAAAATATTCTTTGACTTTGACTTTATAATACTTCAACAATTGCCAGTAGGAAACTAATAATGGAGACGATATTTTCTGTAAGATGTTCAAAACGTCAAACATTTTTACCATCTACGATATCACACTGTTCATACAATAGTATATTAACTCAAAAAGTGTATTTTTTTCAGAATCGATCAGAAACGAATTACTTTCTTCCCTTGAAAGATTATTAAAAAGTATATTAAACTTTAAAAATATAGATTAAACTTTATAACAGACATCTAAACAATGACCTACTTACCAAATATATTTAAAAATAAAAAGGAAAAAATAATTTAATCTTTTTGAGTAAAGACTGTTTTGTACAGAACTAGCTAAGAAAAACTTTCTCTCATTTTGAGTTAAGTAGATATCTTTAAATTGTTTGTCAGAATATTCTAATGACGGTTGTATTGGATTGTAGAAAACCAAATTTTACGTTCAATAATAGTAGAGTTTCGAATTTCACATATTTTGAGTTACAACACTATGGTAATAGCAGTGCGATATGTCACTTTGAAATATTTGTAGAACTTTCTTTCTTTTCTTTCGTTCTTACCTCTCCACTAGATGGCACTTCACAGTTTCTTTCAAGTCGTGGTGATAGGACTACTTCGCCTTGGAATGTAACGGTTTTTCTCTGTCTCAATTGTACACTCTTCTCTAGTAGTGTCTCTACTTATATAATGTAATAAGGGTTAAGAGACTTTAGTCCGCCCTTTTGTGTAGTGGCGCAGTCACGACCATCAGTGGCCAAGTGCTAAAATAATCGTTTAGAAAAAAAGTAACGCTTCTCAAGGAAGGCTCTTCTGTGCTGATAATCTATGTGTAAAATCCTATATAAACAAGTATCTAGCATGTTTATAACAAATATATCGCTCGTTGAAATCAATAACATCACGAAACGTATAATTGATCTTTCGTGAAATGGCGATTATAGTTTTTGAAAATAAATTTAAATTTGCAAACGCAAGATTTCCGTTGTGTATGTGTCTAGTGGTTGAAATGGTTTGAAGGCGCAATTATTAATTTATTTAAAAAAATAATTTATAATTAATTATAAATTAATTTTATAAATTATATTTATTAATTTATTTTTTTATTTAATTAGGTAAATCCACAGAATACGTATCACACATTCCCAAGATATTTAAATAATCATTTTAATTTCTAATACATATCCCATTAAGGAGTACACAACATTCATAAATTACTTGTCACATTAGATTAATAAACAATTTGAAATAATTAGAATTGGATTCATTCGACTATGAATTTAATTTAATTTTCTGTTTAGGAGATATATGATTTACTTACTTAATAAATATTAAATACATTATTTTATATTACATTTACATTACCTCAAAGTCAAAGTCAAAGTCAAAGATGTTTTATTCCATAGGTAAAATAAATTTACACTTGAAAACGTCACAGTTAAGCTACTGCTCGTTCACTACGCTGACCTCCCTGAGAAGAACGAGCAAGAAACTCTAGGGATTGCTCTTTTCAAATAAACTTAAATGCTATGGAATACACTTTGAATCAAATTTGTGTGGATTCTGGAGCCATGTCGTCTTTCCATACATTTTTATCTAACGCGTAGTCTTCAACTTTGTAATATGATTTTTCGATCAAAATATTTTAATGTAGTTTTTAAACTTAGGAAATGATAAACTTAATATATGCTCCGGAATCTTATTGTAAAACCGTATACAGTTCCCCATAAAAGAGTTGTTTACCTTGGTTAAACGAAATCGTGGTACCATGAGTTTGTACTTAGCTCTAAGGTTAATATTATGGATATCTTCTTTCTTATTGAAATTATGTATATGTTTACGGGCATATAAAATATTTGAGTAAATGTACTGTGATGCCACAGTCACGATACCAGTCTCCTTAAAGTTTTCTCTGAGAGATACCCGAGAACCTAGACGGTACACAGAAGGAATCGCTCGTTTTTGCAATACAAATATGGTTTGAATATCTGCCGCTTTACCCCACATGAGAATCCCGTAGGACATTATACTATGGAAGTAACTAAAGTAAACTAGTCTAGCAGTACTAACATCGGTAAGCTCACGTATTCTGCGGACTGCGTATGCAGCGGAGCTTAATCTGCTGGCCAGGGAAGATATATGTGGAAACCCTTGAAGTTTACTGTTTAAGGTCACTCCCAAGAAGACTGCTTTATTAATAAGGTCTAACTTTTCTCCGTTTATTTCTATGCTTGGACTAGCCGATTTTACGTTAGGTAATTCAAATTTAACACATTTTGTCTTCTTGGTATTAAGCAATATATTGTTAGCATTAAACCAATAAACTATCTTAGAGAGGGTATCATTAATATGGTGATAGTTAATGTCATGTCTGTGTTTTAAAAATCAAGGATGTGTCATCAGCAAACAACACTATTTCGCAATGGTCCTTAACAAAGAATGTCAGATCGTTCACACAAATCAGAAATAAGAAAGGTCCAAGTATTGAGCCCTGCGGAACACCCATTTTTACTGGAGAATCCAAAGAAGTCACTCCATTTATGTCTACTTTCTGAATTCTACCGTTGAGATATGACCAGACAAGTTTCGACGCCTTGCCATTTACACCGTAATGTTCCAGCTTCCTAATAAGAGTAATATGACCAACGAAATCAAATGCCTTTGAGAGGTCACAGAAAACACCAATAGCGTTCTGGGACCTTTCCCAAGCATCAAAGATGTGTTTTAGTAACGCTACCCCCGCATCGCTAGTCGATCTACCACTAGTAAACCCGTATTGTTCACTATGAAAAATATGATTCCTACCGAAATAGGACAGCAATTGAGTTAGCATAACCTTTTCGAATATTTTACTTAAAGCTGGTAAAATTGAAATGGGCCTATAGTTGCTAGGATCAACTTTCCTACCTCTTTTGAATAAGGGAATAACCTGAAAACGATTGCAGTACACAATGTCCGAACAAAGGCAAGGAATTATTGAAAATACCTAAATTTCAAATGCATTAAACTGTTTATCAGAATCTACAAAATCTCTCTATGTCCTATTGCTGGGACAGCATTGCCACTCGGGGCTCTTCTCCTGAGTGGAAAATCGTCTTTGTCTAGCTAAAGAATACGAATCTTCATTATGTTGCAAAAAATTGTTGACGTTTTTCAATAGATGAGGCGGTGTTCTGGTGAAATGTCTGATCCACGAACGTGTGGCCTGATCGTGCCGACATTTTATTGGAGAGGCTCACATTCCATAATCGAATACTTACGAAAGATGGAAAAATATTGCATACATTGTCACGAAAATACGTGATAGTAAGAGGAAATACGGCATCCATATTCTGAGATAACCGAAATGGTTAATATTGAGTCATGGGATGGGTTAATGACAACTTCGACCGGATCACATCAGTACTATCAATAGTATCTCGATGTTAAGTAAGATATGTTTTTATACACGATTAAGTCTCGAATTTAAAATCATCTATCTAAGTATCTATTGTAGGATCTAGACTGACAATTAAATTTTGCTATCGTGGTCCACGCCACGTATGGTAAGTGATGGGACGAACAAGTCGTGCGCCTGATGGTAAGCTACACGCCTATCCATAACGGTTGCAGTGCCACTCAGAGCTTTATATCGCAAAGATCTAAAGGGCACTGCCACAGCGCCCGTCACCCTGAGACACAAGTTGACAAGTCCCATGTGCCTGTAATTTCACTAGCCCACTTACCCTTCAAAAATGGAACACAGTAATGCTGACATTACTGCTTGGCGACAGAAATAGGTAAGGTGGCAGTACTTCCCTAGATGAACCCTTTCACAAGGAGCTCTACTGCTACGAAAAATGGTAGTCGTATCGTCGTTTGATTTTTATTTGACATATCGATGCCTTTCTTTCTCAAACTTGTGTCTAATAAAGAGTAATTATTCAGGAGATAGCAAAACTTTCTATTTATTTTAAATTGCTTATCAAGGGTCTTAATTTGGATGCATCACTTTAAGAATAGGTATAATAATAACGCGATATAGTAATAATAATACGAGTTTGAGAAAGTAACCGACGATATTATTTTATTTGACCTTAAAATTAGTTCTAAGAGCGTAATTCTCTTTGAAACGCTCTGTTGTAAACACTACTATTTGTCACTTAAGATGTTTTATTGTCTCTGGAATATGCCATTCTTTGATTTAAACTTACACGAATTTCACACATTATTTTATTTTTAATTCAAAAACAATAAATATTTTTTTTAATTTTATAACAATTTTTAAATTAGAATTTTAATTACCTCTTTGAATTCGATGTAATTAAAGTATATAATTAAAAAATAATAAAATACAATTAAGGAATTAAAAATCAAATAATATGCCTACCATTCTGATAACAAACAGTTTTATTGCTACCTTAGTCCAACCATTAACAGTACATTTGCCCTACTACACCGCCAGCTATAGCGATCCCAAGACCTCCTAAAACAATAAATATTATATTTCTCGAAATCACAAGCACCCACTTATTTCTGAGCGATAAATCGGCCAGTGCGAGTGCTCACGCGAGCCGGATAAGCGTCCGGGGCGGGCCGGATGTCCGGAATTCTGTCCGGTTCTACCCGGATGCAATGAGACAACGTAGTGGGTTCCTTACTGTGTGGTAGTTAAGATCAGGAGAATAAAACGAATTCGGAATAATATGATTTTCGTGATCGAGTGGCTTGCGCATCAATTTTCATGGTGTCGCCATCTGAGAGGCCCCGGGTTCGATCCCAAGCCGGGTCAGTGTAAAAAAACTAACTTTTCTATTATTGACTCAGGTCTGGGTGTTGTGGTACGTCGTTGTTTCCGATTTCCATAACACAAATTCAAATTCATTCTCAAATTTTTTTTTTATGTAAGCAAATTAAACTGGAAGTCGTCATATTGATTTAACTCTACAGCTTCGTAAGGCAAATTCCCAAGATCAGAATAAGCAAGAAACTCTTTGTAAACATACATATAAATACATTCATCATTTGCAATTTATTTCCAACATCATAGATCAAGAACACCTGGAAGAACTAAACGTGTCACTGCCACGGTTTTGCGTCATATAAGTAATCAGAAGCTGTGTAATAAGCCTTCAGTACAAAGTTTTCGTTTCACTATTCGTCGCCTTACTGTCTCAAACTCGTATCTTAAAGCACAAAGTTACTGGAATGCAAAAAATGGAGTTCATATACAAATTTTACAGGTTGATTTCACATCACATGTCCTGCATATTCATACACTGGCTTTTTTTCCTTTTTTACCTATTCTTAAAATAATGCATTCAAATTAACACCCTGGATAAGAAATTTGAAATAAATAGAAAGTTTTGTCATCTGAATAATCACTCTTTTTATGATACGAGTTTGAGAAAGTAAGGCATGGTATTGTAAGGTTCCTAATGGGACGTAAAATAAAAAGCGAACTGTATTACTATAGACCTTTTAGCCGCTCACGCAATACATGCAGCCGTAGACACATACCACATCTAGAGGTGCCTGTGACGATTTTATACCGATTTATCGGATATCGAAATTATAACAGGTAAAAGAACTAATATTAATTGCTATTTCGGTAACTACTCTATCAAACCATAAAGTTTTTAATGCCTGGGTCTGTCATTTAAAAAAAATAAACAACTTCAAAAATACGTCACGACAATCGTGTGAGTGTTATTGTTTGGACTGGTGATTTCGGTGTTTATTTATTGAAAACATTAGCAACAAACGGTAGCGTTTTTTAAGTTTACCCTGAATATAAATGTTTGTAAACTATTCTTTAAGGAGTAATTTCATGGTAAACGTTAGAACCACTCAAACGGAATATTATCATATTTATCCAAGTACACCAAAAATTTCATTAGTGCTTTTTAAGTGTAGGATTGGCGGTGTATTACTGCATTTTATTTGAGATGTTTTTGTTGGTAGTACGGAGGGTATTTATTTAGCAATGCAGAATAATAATTTTTATTTATAAAAACTTGTATTTAAACTGAATGCTTTTCTAATTTGCGAAACCAAATAGCCGCCATTTTGCGGTAGGAGGACCGCATCGCGTGAGCGAATAAATGGCAAATTTTGAATATCAACTGGAATATTATTATAGACTCATATACATTGTTACCCTTAATTGAATTTGTGACTTTTTGAAAACAACTACCAAGAACAGCTAGTTTGTTTTGTTTGCTTACTTTGGGATCAGAGAAACATATGTGGTGTTATCTAATATTTGTTATTATGATTAATAATTTATGGGTAGGAAATTAAACTCTTTTTTGGGATGAAATGATTTTTTTTAATTGATAGGAAATGTAACCAACGCTTCGGTTATAGATATTATATTTAATATTGGCTTTATTTGAGAAAACAAATACACGCGGTTTAGAACCAAAACAAGAAATTGTTTCATTTCCTGTAATGTAGCAATCAGGAAAACCTTAAAACTCGACACGTAATTATACTTTAGCAATGAATCCATACAAACTTAAGTCAATTAAAGTTACTAAGATGAATTTATAAACATGTATATTGTACATGTATATTTCCACGTACTTTTGAGGTCCGTTTTTTTAGTACTCTGTACTATTAAATATACTATTAAATTACAGGTGCATAGAGCGCATCCCTCTAAATTCTCATGAAAAAAATACGATTTTATTTCTTACAATAAGAACTTTAGAACCTGTAAAATTCACAAAATGGCGCTTCAGCGATTCTTCCTTTTCACCGTCGGTATTAAATTTCACGATTACAATACCTGTATCCATTATATCCGTTATATTCAAGCACACTATTCTGTACTATTGTTAAATCACGAAGTCCTCTATATTCGACTCCCCTTTTAAATTATAAACAATTCAAATTTATAGAAAATGAGGACACAACGACGAACACAGCGCATTGTGTTACCCCAACATTGTCGTATCCATTTCCTGTACCCCAAATTTCTGAAAATGAAATTCGCCCTTTGAAATTTAAACCAAATCCCACACATTCGACAGACACAAAAGATTTTGCCAAAAACAATAATCTCGATACAAAATCCCTTGCCGAAGGCCGAATCAAAGCCGGGATTGAAAACAAAACAAACCACTGGGCCCACACAAAAGGAATCAGGAAACCCTGCATTCATCTTTGAATTTTCTCTGATATGCAAATTTAGCAACCTTCGGGTGAATCCAAGCGGATAGAAACAATAATAGAAAAAATATATTTGAAAAACAAGCGGGGAAAGAGCGGTCCCAAAAATACACTGACGAAATATAAGGAAATTGAAAACAACACGGTACTATATTCAAGCGAGAACTCAATTTGAGCTGAAAGGTCTGGAAGATCTACTTAAGCAGATAGGAAGATTGATAAACGTTACTCATTGATACCATAGCTCTATGGCATCATTCTCTGACTATATTTGGCATTGCAAATTTTCTAGTACATCCAATCACTTTTCTGTGTTATAATTATTAATACAAAGATCGAACACTCAGAAAAAACACTCAGAAAAAATTCCTTCGATCCGGTCGGATTCGAACCGACGTCTACGTCGCATACCGTGCAGACGCTATACCAACTAAGCCACGGAACGAACCAACGGACCTCACGAATTTTTCTATGTGCTTGCGTCGTGTCTTTGTACTTGGTCTTTCAACGACTTTTTAGTCGTAGCGCCATCTATGAGAAATCTATTACAGATTTATCACCCAGTTAGTACTTTTACAGCTACCAGTCCTGGCGAGAGATGTCGCTATTCACTGTATTAATTAAATTTTTATTGAATTGATATTCAATTATTTTTTGTGAAATTACTCCATTAGTTTGTTATAATTATTAATACAAAGAGCGAACACTCAGAAAAAACACTCAAGAAAAAATTCCTTCGATCCACTTTTCTGTGTTTAAAAAGTATACTTGAACAAAAATTTGTGTCTTTCCATTGAGAACACGTACCTTACTACTTAAGATTTGTTTAAAGCACTGAAGAAAAGAAAATGGATGTGTCTTAAGCCCTGATTACTATCAGAGCCGATGTCGCCATAACTCACACATTCTTAATTTGAAAAACTCTACAAAATCTTGATATTGATTGGTTGTAGTTTCAAATTTAAGTGAAATAAATTCTGGATTGTTAATATAAGGTGGCATCTTTCAAACATAAATTAAAAGAGCACTACCTGTCGAACGCGTTAGATAGCTAATAGGTAACATTATGTTATAAAGTAGTAATTTGTTTAGATTATAATATATATTCTGCTTATGTTTGTATTTATGTATATAAAGTTCATGTAGGTGTGTATGTCTGTCATATGTACATATTATCATCTTTTATATTTATATATATATATTAATTTATTTATTTTTTTTACTCACATTTAAATTTTAATTTTATTGTACAATAATTAGTCCCGCAGACTACATTTTTCACCTAGGCTAGGGTTGGCTGGAAGAGATCTCTTCTAGAGATAAGCTCACCTATGTATATGTCCTTTATAACTTGTGTTTCATGTATCTTTTCTTTGTGCAATAAAGAGTTATTATAAACTTTACCCTGTTGGCATATCGCTGGATGTTCAATACCAGCAATACCTATTATTGAAAGTTACGACGTTTTGATATTATTTTGAAATTTCAATCAATGTGCTGCCATCTAGCTGCAAATTGCTGAACCACGACGAATTGGAGTTTTAATTTAGTTCTCCAAAAAAAAGCGACCACATTGCAGCTTATACCACAGCTGTATTTTCGTTTCTTGTAACAAAAAAATGAATTCGATAAACAGAAAATTGAAAATTTATTAAAATAAGACTGAAGACGTGAATCCCACCACAAGGCGTTTTTCTTGGATTTTTGAGAATTTGCACGAAAGAACGACACATTCATATCATACAAAGAGACATATAGTTGGCACGCATCAGACGCTAACTAACCACTGCTACTGTATTTATATTGTTCTGTAGTTTATGCCCCTCCCTATCTACCTTTATACGGGAAGGGCAATATTATCCGTACAAGCAAGCCTCTACAGGAACCTTATCAATCAGATACGACCCCAATCAGCCCGTTGATACCGACTTTATTCGGTTTTCAAAGTGCTAGTGCTTTGGGTGAACGTCCTGGATGCGCCCAGGACCGTACAGTACAGCACCCCTGTATTGTCCAGAAAGGTGTTGGCTCGCCCACCTTATTTTGTGTATTGCATAACTAGCGGTGGTAATCTATATGCATGTATTGCACAATTTCAAACTGAGGCACTTGTTTCCTAAGAAACTTGTTGCTACGAAGTTTCACAAAAATGCGTATGAAATCGTTCCTCCCATTCAAGAATCTGAAATACAGCTATAGCTTCTGTTTCTAACAACTAAACTCCAACCCCAACTCCACACAACATCATTTGTGTATCAAAAAACATTAATAACGCACACACACGCACACACTCAACATAGGCCCGCACTAGGGAAACCCTGTGTCGCCGGTGCCATGGACACACACATAGACAACCACAAATTACACCCAAACTCACGACAAAAACAAAATGTAGACCATACAAATATTTCTCTCGGCCCGGGAATCGAACCTGGAACCTCTGCGTGACAGGCCGGCATTGTAACCGTTCGGTCACGGAGGCAGTTATTAAAATTAATGAAAACTTTCTTCAACACTTCTTATTTCTCATCTAAACATTTTGATGTTTTTTTTTATATAAAGTCACGTGACGGGACGATCAACAGGACAGTCGTGACAGGTGCTAAGTTACACGCCTGTTCATAACAGTTACAGTGCCACTCAGCTCTTTAAATCACAAAGACCTAAGGCGCACTATCACTGCACCCGTCATCCTGAAACATAAGTTGACAAGTCTCACGTGTAATTTCTCTCTTACCCTTCAAAACCGGAACACAATAATGCTGACATTACTGCTTGGCGGCAGAAATAGATAAGGTGGCAGTATTTCGCTGGACTGACTCTTTCACAAGGAGCTCTACTGGTAAAAATGGTGTAACTTTCGATAAATAAGTAATAAACGGACAAATAAATATCATTGTTGTTTTTGTCTGTATTATTGACGACGGAAAGCAATATTGTTGTATCCCGAAAAATAAACCTTTACACCACAGCCGAAAAAGTGACCCCGAAAAATAATTACTCAGTCATTTGAATTAGTATTTGACAAGTAATTAAATAGCTCCGATAAAATTACTCCAAAATATATGTAACATTCATTTTGTACTATTTACAAAAATTGTTTTTTCAATACCAACCAGCAATTTTGCTTGGTAATATAATATTGCGTAATAAAATATCTTACAATTTTCAAGAAGTGTTTTTGCTGTGATAAGATTACGTTGCTGTTTTATACCGTCGTGCTGGCGATGCAGAAGTGTTTCCTTTACGATGTGACATGGAGTCTTTTAACCGCTCACGCGATTCATGCGTCTCTGGAAGCATACCACACCTAGAGGTGCCGGTGATGATTTTATACCGATTTATCGGATATCGAAGTTATAACAGGTAAAAGAACTAATACTAATTGCTATTTCGGTAACTACTCTAGCAAACCATAAAGTTTTTAATGCCTGGGTCTGTTATTTAAAAAAAATAAACAACTTCAAAAATACGTCACGATAATAGTGTGTGTTATTGTTTGGGCTGGTGATGTCGGTGTTTATTTATTGAAAACATACCGTAAGTGCGTTTTTTAAGTTTACCCTGAATATAAATGTTTATAAAATATACTTTAAGGAGTAATGTCATGGTAAACATTAGAACCACTCAAACGGAATATTTTTTTTTTTTTTTAAAAACCTGTACTTAAACTGAATCCTTTTCTAATTTGCGAAACCAAATAGCCGTCATTTTGCGGTAGGATGAGCGCATCGCGTGAGCGGTTAAAGAGCGTGTAAGCAGAATTTGCAACAGCCAGCAACCATAGGCAAGTCGGGATTGCAAAGGTCCATCTATGACGATGACCGTCAACTGCTCATTTGTACCCTTTAAAAATAATATTTGAGGAGGTATTTTCAATTAGGTACTTGGTAGCATTTGTTACGGTGCATCACTACCGTTACTCTTTGGTTCGCAACACCCGGCCACTTGACAGCGTGTTTTCCTCTGGTGGCTTCCAACTTACGAGACGTATGTAACGGCCACGATAAAATGTAAATGTTAACCGAAGAACAACAATATAAGTAAAATTTGGACTCAGATTTATATTTGTAATCTATCTATCTTCGTGATAAACAACAATAATTTTGTAAGATAGATTTTATACCACTATTTTTATTAGGGTGGCTTCATTCGGGGTACATGAAGGGTAACTTATTTTTACTCCTTTATATTTCATTACTCCGAAACAACAGTTCAACTTTTTTTCATTAGTGCGATGACAGTTTTGATATAAATTTACAACACAGAAATATCTTACAGCAGAAGTATCGTTTGTCGGAAAACTTATTATTAGAATAATTATCACACATACGTATTATTTGGTCAGAAGTTTGTTTGGTCTAATCATGTTTCTTATACTGTCTGTTTTCCATATAATTTAGATTGCTGAAAATTCGTTTCGACAAAATTATTATTCTTAGAAAAAATTTTACCGCCATACAATTATACCGTACAGCTCCAAAATTCTGCACTGTATTTTGCTGGTGCACCGCAAGTCCACTTACGTAATTTTCGTCATACCATTGTGCTATGTTTTTGCTGTCATCTGAAATGAAATTTAAAAACAAGTAGTTTTAGTCTTGAGTATTCAATAAATAACTTATAACTAAATCGAGGAGAGTACCAGAACCGAATTGGTTTGCATTTCTCAGCTAGGTCGACCCCCTCCTGTGGGTTTAGGTTAGGTTAGTATATGAAAAAGCCGCACGAGCGACTACAACTCAATCAAATTAACTTGCATCTCGTTTACCATATTTTCGAAATATGCGAGGTGCTTTAATTTGACGAGTTTTATTATACGACACGTTCTAATACTTTTAATATCTGTAATAAGAAATAATATAACAAAAGCGTATCATGGATATCGTTTTTTTTACAAAATAAGAATATAGTTTGTTAGTGAAATAAAAATCGGAAAAAGAATAACTTGTCAATACGTCAAAATAGTGAAACATTAAGTGGTGTAATGAAAAAACCGTTTACGGACAAATGAATCAAAATCTATTCAATAAAAATCTAAAGGTTTTCGGAGAAACAAAATTCTGTAAATCATGTTTCTAGCTTGTGATAGGTAACCTATATGCAGCCTCTCATCACTGCGACCATCAACTAATCTATTGTGACCACCATTAATTACAGTTCAAAGCCAAGGCCGATAGCATGGAAGAACTGAAGGATTTTCCTGGCTCCGACAAATTTTATGTCCTCTGATGCATGTGCCTATCCAGTATGGAACCATCAGAGGAGATGTACAGAAGTTTCTTCCGCCTCGTGGCAGAATTCTACACTCTCTATTCTCTTTGTGCCCAATATTTGACATGTGCTTGTTCAATGTCAATGACCAGTTAAATTTTAGACATATCCCATTTCTTAAACAAGACGGTTTACGTCATATCTTTTGTAAGTGTTTTTGAACAGGTTAATTAACAGCTTTATTTCGTTTGTTCCAGTCCCTATGACGCAAGTGATGGCTATCGTGGGCGACCCGATTTACCTGCCGTGCGACATCTCTACGCAGGATGACGACGACGCTGTGCTTCTGGTGCTCTGGTACCGAGAAGACTTGGGCACACCTATATACAGGTAATAATTAATTTTATAGTCCGAATGCAATAAAATAGGAGTCCAAAGTAAACTAAAGCCTGTGTTAAATTACCATGGCTCCGTCGTTAAGCGCACGTCAATTAAGTTGAATTTAAGCTAACATTTATGCCACTTCTGATGAACGGTCCCTATACTAAAAACAATCTAGGATGATCCCTGTGACAGTTTATAAGAATCTATGCAATATAACCTTCTAACGACGTTGTAACTATTTTTATAAACCACGCTTTTAAATGAAAATCCTTTGTATACCGTAAATACATCAAATTAAAGTAAAAATAACACCAAATCAATGTTCATTTGTGAGAAATAAGCGGAAAAACATTTTTTTCAAAAATTCATAGTTTTTTTACGACAACGTGCAAAAGTTACCTCATTACACTGCATCTGCTTGAAATGAGGTATATCGACAAATGGTATATAGTGCGAGAGTACGGGTATTCATTCTTAAACTATGAATTTTAATCATAGTCAATGCATTGACTTGTACGTGTTATCACTTTTTTGAAATCTATAAACTATAGATATGATGAATATTTTTTAAAATTTTCTAAACTATCCATTGAATTATGGTTGTGTGTTATATGCCTTCAATATAATACAAAACACTTCACTCATCTATACATCGTTCAGTATACGTCGGAAAAATAAAACTATAAAATAGAACTTTTGCTTCAAAAGTCAAATACACTAAAAATTTATAGACTTTAACCTCATCCCTATGACAAACGTCAAATGAATGTCATAAAGACTATCCTAGTTTCGCTAATTATCCATTGCAATTTTAATGCCAGTTGTCATATTATAAGTATCATTTTTAGAGAGTCAGTTACTTACATACTGATCTAGAATCTACTGTACAAAACTACTGGAATCTGTTCGTTCAAGTGTCATAACTTGTAATGTTATCATCCGGGGTATCTAATTCTAAGCAAAGTGTAACACAAGTTCTATAACATTCTAGAAACCACTGTTATTTCTCAAAAAGTTTTTCTTTGACATTTTCATTAAGAAATGTTTGCATCTACTTTCCGGCAACGTAGTTGACACAGTTGTTCTTTAGAATATGATATCCTTTAGTTATTATCAACGAAACCCATAAATAGACACGAAGTCATACTGATTATTTATTGCCTACTCACGTCGTACAATCAGATCTTAGTTCACCATTATTAACAAAAATAATAAGTTCATAAGCCCAAAAGCATCCGATGAAACTTGAACCATAAAATTTGATATCCACCTTTAAAGTCTTGTATTAAATCTGTCTTGCAAAATTTAATCAGTGTTAATAAGAGAAAATTCGTCGAACAAAGTTAAAATTAGATGCTTAATTTGAAGTGTGCCTCTCGGTTCTGCCGAGTGTGTTTATTGAGAGAATTCAATGGATTTTCCAATTGAAGATTTGGAATTGCTTACAAGGAGACCATGGCGTAAGTTATAGAATGTTGGCACTTCACATTGCATAACTTACGTTACATTTGCATGAACGGTCCGCGTCACCTTCACCAGCCCGTGAAGATCGCCGCGGAGGCGGCCCCCGTATCGCAGTGTGTACCGTTCATTGTCGCATCTCTGTGCGAACTGATACAAGTCGTTACGTGCATACATGGCTATTTGGAGTAGCAGCAGACAGGGAAGCGTCAGTATCCCTAAGGACGCAAAGTACGACAGTGTGCACACATCATTAGAAATACGCGTCACGGCCCGTATTGCACGTCTCTGCAGTCCGAAAGCACTTTCCCAATCCGCCGCATTTCCCCAAAAATCTATGATATATTCTAGTACCGATTGCACGGAGGCAAAATAGCATACACGAACTATGGCTTATTATATGAATTATAATAATAAGATGTCAAAAATGTCTCAAAAGGGATAACCGACCAAAAAAATGCATTTTAAACATTGACTTACAAATAAATGGACGACGGGTCTAATAAAAATAATTTTGATTCCGATTATGTTACCAGTGTCATAAAGTTGTTTACGACCTAAAACATAATATTTTATAATACTTATTTTAGTAAACAAAATTAAGTAACAATAATTATATTACAAAATGTGAATTGTTCTGAGTTTTATCAGATTACAGCTTAAAAATAGTTCTTAACCTTTGTTAACGTGAAAAATAGGAAAGAACCATTTAAAATCATTGACTTACAATTATATGGACGTCGGGTCCGCGCTAAAAAGTGTCCGAACTTATAGGGCGTTAAAATCGTATACAGAGCGTCATTCACGCTTTAGTCTTCGTTTGTTCGACTGACAACGAAGCAAGCAAAATTAGACAGTACTGCGATGACATTACAATTTAAATTCAACGTTTTAGCTTTTTCATATTCCTTTACATGTCACTACGTTTAAATAGGTTGACTTGGGACATTTTTTTCGTGGTTTTTGTATTAGACCCGTCGTCACCATCACCAAATCACCAGCCCAAACAATAACACACACGATTGTGGTGACGTATTTTTGAAGTTCTTTATTTTTTTTAAATGACAGACCCAGGCATTAAAAACTTTATGGTTTGCTAGAGTAGTTACCGAAATAGCAATTAGTATTAGTTCTTTTACCTGTTATAACTTCGATATTCGATAAATCGGTATAAAATCATCACTGGCACCTCTAGGTGTGGTATGCGTCTACGGCTGCATGTATCGCGTGAGCGGTTATTTGTAAGTCAATGAGCTTTACAGATGTTTTAACAATCATTACGCTCAATTCAATACTTAGCACATATTTTCTGAAAACGTGCAAATTGTTCTAACGTTTCTGTTCCCCCAAAAAATTGGGCAAAAAAAAACAGTCATCGTATTTCAAAGGTAATGTATACCTCGTGTTATCCAGATTTCACAACAGTCAAATTTGTTGTTTTCCCCCATTTGGATTTGGAGCACCATAGCGACATCTCTTTCAAATCGTTTGATCTAATTTGTTTGTCTGTTTTATCGACAGAGAAACTATAGTGCTAAACTCTTTAGATTATGAGTTAAGGCTTTTTCAGAACTTAAGACAGAAGAAATGTGGTGCAGAACTCGAATACTGAAATTAATAATAATGTGCCAGACAACCACACCATTTGCCTGGTCTCAAACTAAGGCATTCCCTGAACACCCAGACAAGAATTAATTTAGAAAAGTTCATGAGTGTGTGCGTTATATTATATATCCCAAATTGGTCTTACTGGAAATTGAACCTGGGACCTCCACATTCAGCGGCCCATTCTTGCAAACCGTTGGACCACCGATGCCGTCAAGAAAAATGGACTACTTCATTAGTTTCGATTCGTGCACTAGCAATGGATTTGCCTCTAAACAAACTCTCTTTCATCACTTGTACCAGTTTCTAGACTACTGGGAACTTCCACGTCGTCGTTCTAATCAGGTTATTTGATTCACTTGCAAAATAAGCTGTCCAACTTATATGGAGCTCTTTGCAGCTGTTAATACAGAGTATTTTGTCTTTAATGGCATTAGTTTGAGTTGATTGCATCTTTCCCTTTTGAGCGGGCGATATACATGGTATTTAAGGAGTATGATGGAAGAAGCGAAATCATTAACAATTTAGACAGAGACTACAACAATTAGAGCAAAATCATCATTAATTTTGTTGGACTAGTATACACTGATGATTTTAATAATGAATAGAACTGGAGCTTCATTGATGAATTGACTGTTCGCTATAAATTTTCCGCATTTTTTTTTTTAATTTATTTATAATCAAGTTAGAGAAAAACTCATAAATACATACCTTGTAGACTAACAAACATAACAATACAATAAAACACTAAATACTAATTGTTTATACGTATTGCCTGCAACGTGTGACTTAACGTGGGTATCCGGTAGCCGGCCTCGGAAACATCGGTACATTACACCCTTCGGCCAAAAATGAATTAAAATTCACATTGTACCGGAACCCCGACTGCTTAACATTGACTTTCACCCGTATTTATACTCCACAATATCCGTAGACTTGGTGGAGTAATGAAGCCGTGACATGTATAATAACGTTGTCGGTATCGCTGGACGGAATAAATGATTCACTAATGTTACGGCTGGTATACCTACTTGTTTTTCCGTTCCACCTTTTAGAAACCGTCCTCGTTGCATTAGCCAACTCTTCCTGCTGGTACTGAAGACATCCAGAGATGATGATATGGGTACCTATGGTATGCTAATACGTGTGCTAATAATTATGGTAATCCAGCCGCTGAGTTTCCCAGCTGGTCCATGATTTTGGTAAATATAATTTTATAGAGAGAAAGAAAGGGTACTAGGATCCCACGGATCTAGGGTTTTCACTATGAGGGGCACTAATAGGTAGTCGAAGCGCACTTCCTGGCACTCGTGACTTTTTTAGTCTTTCCGCCAGCTCAACAGTGGAGGCAATTGTCTGGTTTGTGTTTTGGAATTGGACCGTCAATGTATCGATGTTGGCACAATTGTCATGCCCAACTCTATTATACTTCAGTTTGTTTGATAAAGATATCGTCAACATAATATTGCGCACCGAAACCACTTGTTACGAGTTCGAATAATAAAAAAAAAAACATTTTATTATCTTCTCGAATTACTAACGTGGAAAATGATGGAGAAGATATAAATATGGTCGTAAATAACTTGTAACTCATCCAAGAAGCGTGATGAAAGTAAAAAAAACTTACCAGCACATATGGAGCGCTTCAAAGGAAAATGTTACTTCATGCTTGCTAATCTTATTTGGTTATATTTTACCTTATTCAATATTTAATTGCAGAGCCACTCAGAGCTTTAAATCGCAAAACTCTGAGATGCACAGCAACTGCATTGGTCAACCTGTGATAGAACGAAAAAAAGGCACAACTGCTGTATAAAACACGCACAGTTGTACCTTTTTTCGGTACGAGGGCAGTATAGTATTGATAAGTCCTATGCATCTGTAGTTTTTTTTATACATTAGTAGGCATCTTAACTGTCATGTCTCTTTTCCAGCTATCCGCGCACGCGATGCGCTCATCCTACCGCAAAATGGCGACTATTTGGTTTCGCAAATTAGAAAAGGATTCAGTTTAAATACAAGTTTTTAAAAATAAAAATTATTATTCTGCATTGCTAAATAAATACCCTCCGTACTACAACAAAAATATCTCAAATAAAATGCAGTAATACACCGCATATCCTGCACTTAAAAAGCACTAATGAAATTTTTGGTGTACTTGGGTAAATATGATAATATTCCGTTTGAGTGGTTCTAATGTCTACCATGAAATTCCTCCTTAAAGTATAGTTTATAAGCATTTATATTCAGGGTAAACTTAAAAAACGTAACTTACGGTATGTTTTCAATAAATAAACACCGAAATCACCAGTCCAAACAATAACACACACGATTGTCGTGACGTATTTTTGAAGTTGTTTATTTTTTTTAAATGACAGACACAGACATTAAAAACTTTATGGTTTGCTAGAGTAGTTACCGAAATAGCAATTAGTATTAGTTATTTTACCTGTTATAACTCGATATCCGGTAAATCATCACCGGCACCTCTACGTGTGGTATGCTTCCAGAGACGTATGAATCGCGTGAGCGGATATGATTACGATTCCAAAATAATAATCTCTTTGTTTTTCTCAACAGCGTTGACGCAAGAGAAAGAGATTTCGGCGTAGCAGAGCGCTGGTCAGACGAGAGCGTCTTTGCGTCAAGAGCATACTTCCTTCCTGATCGGAAGCCTGCTGAGCTGGCCGTGGACCACGTGAAGGCTAGCGACCAGGGCATCTACAGATGTCGAGTGGATTTTAAACAGGCTCAGACGAGGAACTCCAGAGTCAATCTGACTGTTATCGGTAAGTAGCTGTTTGTAATATATTTCCAACATTTATCTTACTTACATTTATCTATACAACACGCCCTACACTACACCCATCATACACCCAACACACAATCAACATACTCACACACACACAAACACAGTGACGGTGTCTGTTCATTCACATTATACGTATCCGTTTGTCCATTAATCATAATCACGTAATTCTTGTTTTCACCTTTTTTTCTCATCATCGTCATCAGCTTATACGCATCCACTGCTGGACATAAGCGTCCCCTAGAGCAAGCCAACTCTCCCGGTGTTGTAGCGGCCGCATCCAGCCTCCTTGCTCAGGTCGTCGATGCATCTTGCCGCTGGGCGTCCTACACTACGTTTTCGTTAACGTGGTGGCCATTCCAGAATAAGACTGCTCCTTCGGCGATCAACCCTCCTGCAGACATACCCGGCCCACTGCCACTTAAGCTTACTAATTTTGCGAGCTATGTCTGTCTCTTTAGTTCTCTGACGTATGACCTCGTTAGGGATTCGATCCATCAGAGAAATCCCAAGCATAGGTCGCTCCATCGCACGCTGAGCGACCTTGAATTAGACGAGGCCTGTTGTTAATGTCCACGTCTCGGCTGCGTAGGACATTACTGGTGATAATAATATAATCTACCACTATTGAATAGGTGTCGCTTACCAAAGTTAATCTCATTGTCTATCAAAGTACACGGAGGAAGGTTTTGTTTTAACGAGCAATAGTATTAAAGACATTAAAGAGATTTCAATACGAAAAAACTTAGGCGAAATAAACGTGATAAATGATATAATTATTTTCAGACCCTCTTTGATCAATTCATAGTACTAAACCCTCGTTTGCAAAAACAACCTAAAACCAAAGCAAAAATATAAAGCAGACATTTTTTAAGTCGCGTCCCCAATTTATCCGAAATCGATAAACGCAAATTGGAATAAAATTACATGTGTAAAGCTAACGTCCTGGGTTTCGTTTTGCAAAATAAAATTTGCCATCGGAGGGAAATGCTAACAACTTTTTGTCTACAGTACTAAGGTTGAAAATATTACAAGAGCTTTAGTTTTAAATGCAAATGATAATGGTGGATTGATGCGACGACACCGGCGAAAAAATTAACATTGGGTAAATCCGAAGGCTATATCCTCTTAGCAACCACGGTTCAGTTGCCACCTGTCTATCCGTAGTAGAAAAGTTTAATCTGATGACGTTGAGAATTTCTGTTGATATTTCATTTGGAAATTTAGAAACAAGTTTAAATTGCTTTCTGAAAATTTTTACAAAGATGTTACAAATTGAGTCATTACAGATTTATAAAAGCACGTTTTGTGAAAACCATTCAAACTCATGTATGTAATTCATACGGGACAACTGGCTACAGAGGTGGTCTGAAGTATTCAGCAACAATAATTTGGAATATAATAATCATAGTACAGAGTACTCCAGAGTAGAGTAGAGCAAAATAGGCGCCTTGTCGTCGAGTTGCGGACACCAGCCCGTTACACCAAGTAAAGTACAGAGTACTACAAAACCAACCTCATAAGTTATTCTTCCCCTAGTTTACCACCCTTAGAGGTGGAATATTTCTTCAAATTTAAATGGGACTACTACTGGGATACCCTCTTTCTAACAAAATCATCAAAATCGGTGCACAAACCGGCCGGAGATAAAAAAATAGACTCAATCGAATTGAGAACCTCCTCCTTTTTAGAGTCGGTTAATAATAATAAAATTACATTTATTAAGGGTAACATGGACCCATTTAGTGTTAGTTACACTTAAATAATAATGTTAGTATATGTACACAAAATAAAAGAGAAGATAAAAACATTACACTACTTATTTTTACGTACATACGTGGATCATAGGACAACCTTTTCACTTCTACGTAATTTTGATTATAGGCACCCTCCCTACCGATCCTTAGGGTATACGAGAAGGGTACTATAACTTGTGTAAGCACAGGAACCGTCTCAGTCAGGTCCTGACCCCAGATCAGCCTGTGTGCATAGACTTCATCCAGTTCTCAAAAGCCATAGTAGGAGAAGAGCTCCTTGTGAACGTCGTCGTTCGTCGAGGGAAGTACTGCCACCTTACCTATTTCTGCAGCCAAGCAATAATGTCAGCAGTACTGTGTTCCGGTTTTGAAGGGTAAGGGTACTGGTAAAATTACAGGCACATGGGACTTGTCAACGTATGTCTCAGGGTGAAGGGCGCAGTGGCAGTGCCCCTCAGATCTTTGCGATTTAAAGCTCTGAGTGGCACTGGACTATTATGGATAGGCGTGTGTAGCTTACAAAAAAAAAGACTAATGCCTTGGGTGAGCTACCCGGGTGTCCGTACAGCACCCTCCCTATTTTCCAGATAGGTATCTAACGGTTGCCACCGCTAAGCCGTTGATTCTAAAATTCAATACCAAATCTCCTCTTCGGTGGCGGAGCTGTAGGCACGCTCACCTCCCGACACCAAAGCTTCTCTCCAGTTCCCAGA
The DNA here is from genome assembly GCF_003589595.1 of Hyposmocoma kahamanoa. Classification (NCBI taxonomy): domain Eukaryota; kingdom Metazoa; phylum Arthropoda; class Insecta; order Lepidoptera; family Cosmopterigidae; genus Hyposmocoma; species Hyposmocoma kahamanoa. The sequence goes on along the minus strand of NW_020653719.1, from coordinate 11,539,056 downwards.
AACCTACGCGACTGGAGGGGCCAGAGGATATCTAACTTATCCTCTACTAGTTCCTCTTGGGTTAGTGCCGGAGATGCCGGTAGCAATGTCCTGCGTCATTGTTCGGACATAGCTCCCGACTTAAAGCAACTCACGTGTCCAGAACGTCTCCTCGCCTTCGGCCTTTGTCTACACCGCTACTAAGGCTCGTTAGCTACGCGCGGGAACCGACTCGACTGTCCGTACGTGAATCTTTGTTCACAATCATGCTCAGTATGTTGTTGGTGCTAAAACTCACGCGCTAGGGATGTGCATCGTTTTCGTGTCGTGGGGTAAAAGGAATCAATGACTTGCCACCACGTCTCTGTCATAAGAGTTCCCATCGCTTAGAATTTTATTAAGTGATAAAAAGTAACTCCTTTTTTGTAACGTGACAAAGTCTTACGAGCAAAACGGGAAGAATGTTGGTTTAACGATATCCGTGGTCGTGTGGCTTGCACACTGGTTTTCATAGTGTCGCCATCTCCGAGGTTCCGGGCTCAATTTCCGGCTAGGTCAATGTAGAAAAACTAACTTTTCCGACAGAACACGTCAGACAAATGTAAATCCGGCGTCATTCATTATTAACACAATATATTGCATAACTAAATGCAAAGATTTGCGTATACATACGCAAATAATATATTAATTTAACAATAATAAAACTAGCGTATGAAATAAATTATTATATATTGAATGATTAAATAATGAGCATTATTTAGAACGTTATAGGCATTGACTTACAAATAAATGGACGACGGGTCTAATACAAAAACCACGAAAAAAATGTCCCAAGTCAACCTATTTAAACGTAGTGACCTGTAAAGAAGTACGAAAAAGCTAAAACGTTGAATTTAAATTGTTATGTCATCGCAGTACTGTCTAATTTTGCTTGCTTCGCTGTCAGTCGAACAAACGAAGACTAGAGCGTGAATGACGCTCTGTATACGATTATAACGCCCTATAAGTTCGGACACTTTTATGTGGACGTCGGATCTAAATTATGTGGACGTCGGATCTAAATTATGTGGACGTCGGATCTAAATAAAATTATGTAATTGTAATTGTAATTGTAAGTCAATGGTTATAGGTAAAAATATTCGTCAACTTTATAAATTATTAATTTAATAGATTTACGGTAAACAATGGTTTTTTACTTCCTTTTAAATTCTAACTCGCGCAATCGGGATATAGACAGGTAAAAGTGCATTGTATAATTTTATCTTTGGACAATAACCTTGCTTAGCATTTCTTTTTGAATCTCGTTTTTAACCAACTTTAAAAAAAGGAGGAGGATCTCAATTGGACTATATTGTATATATGTTTTTTTTTGTACAAATGTTACGCGATAATTCGTGTATATAATATTATACGCGATAATTATATAATACGCGATAAAGGAATTGCAATTGGAATTGGATAATTTGCGAATCGATTTTGGTGATTCTTTTTTTGTTGAAAAGAGGGTATCTCAGGAGTGGTCCTATTTGAAGAAAATATTCCACCCGTGGCAAACTAAAGGATAAATGACTTTTGAGGTCGGTTTTTTTTAGTACTCAGTACTGAAATTGTTGGTACTGCTGTTTGTATTTGTTTCCATTATTATAAATATGGATTTCTCTGGTTCTTTTTAAGTTATTCTTATTTTTGTGTATTTCTTGCGAGAAGTAAACAAATCATTGTTTACTGTATATTTTTATTTAACTTAATAATCATAAACATTTAAACATGTTAATTCACATAGCATTATTCGAAATAGTAACTGCGTAAGAACAAGAGTTGTTTAATGTTGAAGTCAAAGAACTTTTATTTTACGAAAATAGATAATCTTGTTTAATATATTTGAAGTAATGTACTTTAAATATGTGTTAAATATTTTATTAATTTGTTTTCACACTACACACACTTATACCTATATGTATATATTGCAAAGATTATGTATTTATTCGATATAAGAGTACACACTGCAATAACACTATACACACTCATGATTAAGTATTTACGTATTTTATTTTATTATCTGTTCAGGGACGCATACGTCTGTCACTCTTACTCACTCGGCTAGGGCCCATTGAAAACCAGCGTCACAACCTAGCCTTGGTTGTGACTTTAGCTGAATGGTATCCTTTTGTACACGCCACAGCCGCACACATGTCAGTTTAGTATTATGCAACTTATTATTGAAATGTTTTTACGCTGTTCTTTGTGTTATTTCTGTTTTAGTTGTATTAGTCTTTGTTTTTGTGTTTTTTTTTTACAATGTGGCGTTACAATAAATGGTTTCTATTTCTATTACAATAAATGATTTCTATGTCTATTTCCATTTCTACTGGCTTGACCCCCAATTTTACAAAACAAAAATTGCGGATATTTTTCTTTGGATGCCATTGATTATTCTGATTGATCGTTTCCGTAGCACTAGAATGCGTTTTACAACAACTCCGTTGCCGTAAACCACATCGCTAGCCCTGAGCTGTGTCACCGACCGAACCGGCTTAAACAGGAAGCCGCCGGTGCTCACTCACACACGCGCCTCAAGTTTGTAGTAGTGTAACCGTCATAGCGCGGTTGTATGAAGATTTGTCTCTGTTCCTTTTCTTTACTCATGTGCCCAAACTGTCACAGCGTTTCGTTGCTTGATTCTCATAGAGCAAGAAATTCTTTACTTCAAGATCACACGGTCGTTTGTGAGGTCATCTGGAACGTTATTGTTAATATTATTCATATATATTGGACTAAACATCACAGTGTCCCAGCAGAATACAGGATTATTCAAAGCTCTCAAAGTGAATATGATTCTTGGTAGGAACGCAAAGGGGTGTTATTACCTTACACTAGCCGGCACTCGCAGCGGTACAATTTACGTTCTGCATTCAAAACGTCTTTGTAAATAATAGTCGCTTCTGTGAGCTTCGGGAGACGGTTTAAAAATATATCTCAGATTGTGATATTTTGCTAAATAAACTTAAAATACAAAAGAATTATTTTTGTACTATATTATATAATACAGAACCGTTCTTTTATTTATCAGATAAACAATTCTTATTTAGTATTGCAAGTATTTGCATACACAATGTCAAGTCCAGCAAAACTTTGTTTATTGAGATTTTTTTGTAAAATAACCTCACTAGTTTTTATTATGATCATTGATACAAAGATCGAACACAAACTTTTTTCGACCCGAGATGAGACTTGAACCCACGACCATACTTCACCGTAGTTTTGCTCTTACCAACTGAGCTTACGGGTCAAGTTATCGAGTTGTCGAAATTCTCGTTAAAGATCTTTGTACCGAGATTTTTCGGCATTCTGAACTGCTAGTGACGTATAGTGAGAGATTTTAGAACCTTCTTCAACTGTGTTGGTAAAGTAACGATAGAGTACCCAAAATATTTGCATTGTGACAGTAATTCAACGAGTACATAACCAGAAATAGAGACGAAATGTCATTTAATTTGTTTAAAAACTATTCAGCCACGTCATTACTGTGACAACTGCGCTCCGATTGGCCAGCAATTCGGATTCGAAACAATTGACGCGTGTTGTCAATTGGTGTCATCAACTGTTTCACTTCAAATCGACCGGGTAACTTGAGCTTTGCTGTAATGGACGGAAATTTAAAAATTACATATTTAATTACCGATGCAATTTAATTCCGTCTGTTTTGTAATTAGATGTTTGGCTGTTTTTCCCCACACCACCGAATGGATCAGCACGCCATTGTTAGAGATATTATCTTTATTATAATAAATACAGAATATTTTTAGAATATACGGAGACGTACACATAGGTCACTTGTTGGCGCTGTCTATATTTCAGTGCAAACGAGAGTTTTTTCACACATCAGGATTTTAATTGTGCCAGATAATTACACCAATTGCATAATCTAGGGAATTTTCTGTAGCAACGGAATACTCTCTAAAGCACTTCACAGAACACCCATCCAGTGCCAATTTAAAAAGTTAACTTCCGAATTTGGTCCTACCGGGGATCGAACTTGGGACCTCCTCATCCAGCGCCCACAGTATTGACCACTAAGTTACCGAGGTCATGCTTTAATATATATAATTACGGCGAAAATACAATTATTTTATGCAAAGTTAAAAGGGAACTTTTACACTTTGCTACAGCGCCTTACTAACTAACGCGCCAGAAATGTACTATCAGTAAACGTGAAGCCTTGCCAGTCTCAAAACAGTTTTGTTTGTAAGCTAAGTTTGTAGCTAGACCAGTTTATTATTTTGCTGATTTCTTGTGAAACCCTTGTAGTGGACTATATGTATTGTAAGAAAAAAGTTACTAAAACACAAAAAAAAACAGTGAGGTAAAGAACATAAATAAGCTCTATTATGGTCGATGAAATATTTGCACCGATGAATGTTATTTCTTGGAACGGCTTATCCTTTCTATTACAATAGAGTAATAAAACCATTAACACTTATTTTCCTTGAAACGTACATGGACTTAATGATCATCGTCCATCGTGCGTGTCATGGGTGCTTTCTTCTGAATTCTAGTTTTCAATTATTTATTTACTCAGCAGGTCGTGTTTTTTAAACTACTAGGTACTTCGTAAAATACCGACTGCCGCCTCTTTTCTTATCAATTCAACAAAGTTTATTCCGCATAAAGATTACCAAATTTAGAATTACCTAAGTGCCAACGCTTAAGTGTGTTTAAACTAGTTGTTTGCTCTACAGATGGCACGTGCGTAACCGAGACGGCTCACTCTTTTGTCCTATTGTTTTCTAAAGACGAATCGGTGTAAATAATATTTCGGCAATTATACTTACAATGTGATTTTCAATAAGGCCCATAAATATAAAGGACATAACAATTTAATATTTCAATAAAACAGAATAATTGATGTCGAACTGAAATTTATTCTATGTGCACAGATTACATACACATGTTACATTTAAGAATGGAAGTCGATCTCGTTCATATGACCACCGCATAATAATAAACAAACATAGAATATAATTAAACCACAAATAATAATAAACAAAAGCAAACATAGAATAATTGATGTCGACCACCGCACAGACATATGACCACCGCATAATAATAAACAATCATAGAATATAATTAAACCACAAATAATAATAAACATAAAAGCAAACATAGAATAATTGATGTCGAACTGAAATTTATTCTAGGTGCACATATTATATATACATGTTACATTTAAGAATGGAAGTCGATCTCGTTCATATGACTACCGCGAGCACGTTTGCAGTTTGATCAAATAATCGATCTATTGAAGAGGAAGCTCGATAATCACGTAGTCACGCTAAATGGTCCAGTCGAATGACCATCTCGCCCATGCGTTTTGACGCCATTGGATTACCTTTTATGGGGTTACGTTAAGTCGTTGGTTTATGCCAACGAGCCAACAACGTTAAATGGGCTTAGGGCTTAATATCTAACGCGAAATTGCCAACGTTTCAGTCGATATGTGTGGAAGAGTGGTGGAAAATTGGTTCCAAAGAACTGAACGCTGCAAACGTGCTCTCGGTGGTCATATGAACGAAATCGATTCCATTATTTTTATTATATATATTAAGAAACACAAAGAAAAATACACCTCATAAAACACCAACAAGCAACAAATCAAAAACAAAAACATATCAATAGAATATAAAAAAGCAGAGACTTCACAACGACCCTTTTGTTTATAATAAAAATACGATCAAGCCCTTAAACGCCGTTCGTTGACAAGAACCAGTAAATTGCGGGTGGCCGTTACTGACCGCCATTGCTTGCACGCTAAAAGAACCCCTAATGTGGTAACGCGTCAGTAATGATAGTACTCATGTCGTCCTTCGCCTCACTGGATGTCGTATAAAAATTTTTTGCCGTAACGGTCTTACTCCTCATCATGAATCATTCTGTGAATGGAATCATTCTGTGTCTACCGTTTTTATATATGAATGCAGAATAGAATAGAATAATAATAATGCTCACAAATACTACACTATAGTCCATTTCACATAGGGTACTGTGGAGTGAATCGATGGAGTGTGGACACACACACACGCAGAGAAACGATCACAAATTACATCCAAACTCATAATAGAAATAAATGTAGACCATACAACTTAGTTAGTAGCAGTAGAACTCCTTGTGAAAGAGTTCAATCCAGGGTGGTATTGCCATTTTACTTATTTCTGCCGGCAAGTAGCTGTCCCATCACTTCACATTATATAAAAAAATATTTCTCAAGGCCCAAGCATCGAACTCGGGACCTCTGGCTCTCGAGGCAGTTACAATGTGTTGATTGAATATCATAATGATATTCATTTAATTTTTTATGGAACTACCCCACTAGTTTGTTATAATTATTTACTACAAAGATCAAACACAAAGAAACGTTTGTGTGACCTTACTAGACTCGAACCTTTATCTGTGACAAACCAGGGCAGATATTACGATTTTCTCTAAGTGTTTGTTACAGATCTTTTGTGTTGTATTTTTCCGGTTTGTATTGCCGTAAGCGACACCTGGGTTAGATATATGAAGCTACTAGCCGGCGGCAAAAGCCGAAAAAACCAATACAAAAGATCTGGTAGAGCTGGTAATCCTGATTAGGCACACAAACAGCTTAGGTTCGAGTTTTGTCAGGTCTAAGGAATTTTTTTGGGTACTCTTTTGTTTTTTTTTAATGATACTAACCGCTCACACGATGCGCTCCTCCTGCCGCAAAATGGCGGCTATTTGATTTCGTAAATTAGAAAAACATTCAGTTTAAATACAAGTTTTTATAAACAAAAATTATTATTTTGCATTGCTAAATAAACACCCTCCGTACTACCAACAAAAACATCTCAAATAAAATGCAGTAATACGAGTACACCGCAAATCCTGCACTTAAAAAGCACTAATGAAATTTTTGGTGTACTTGGATAAATATGATAATATTCCGTTTGAGTAGTTCTAACGTTTATCATGAAATTACTCCTTAAAGTATAGTTTATAAACATTTATATTCAGGGTAAACTTAAAAAACGCTACTTACGGTATGTTTTCAATAAATAAACACCGAAATCACCAGCCCAAACAATAACACACACGATTGTTGTGACGTATTTTTGAAGTTGTTTATTTTTTTTAAATGACAGACCCAGGCATTAAAAACTTTATGGTTTGCTAGAGTAGTTACCGAAATAGCAATTAATATTAGTTCTGTGACCTGTTATAACTTCGATATCCGATAAATCGGTATAAAATCATCACCGGCACCTCTAGGTGTGGTATCTACGGCTGCATGTATCGCGTGAGAGGCTAAGTGCCACTCAGAGCTTTACAGATCTGAGAGGCATTACCACTGCGTCCGTCAACCTGTAAATTGACAAATGTATCTTAATTTGATGTATTGAGGTCGCTATTTTACCGGAGGATAGCAAAAACATTGTTTTATCTTCCTAAATGCCTAGCCTTTAAGTATCGAAACCTACTTTAGAAAGTCTCGAAAGTAACAAGTATCACTGAGTGACGATTTTATTTCTCGGGAACCGAAAATACATCGAGACTGAAAGCTCTAATTCAGGGTTTCTTAACCTGTGGTCCATGGACCCCTGACCACCAGTTCACGCGACATTGTATTGCACGTTTTTTGCAGTATAAATCTTACCGAATAAACAGTGGCGCATACATTAAATATAGAACCGTTCACACGGTGTTTGTGCTGAAAAAAAAAACGCACACAGCTCTAAACGTTTATCAAATAAGCAAAGGACTTGTCAAAACAAATCGAATGAACTTTAACGTATTCGGTGTGCCGTGGCGCTTAGTGATAAGTTGATAAGTCTCATGCGCCGGTAATTTCACCAAAACGAAGATTGATTTATTTAAATTTTTATTGAATTGGTATTCAGTTATTTTTATGTGAAAAATGCATTGACTTACAATTATATGGACGTCGGGTCCGCGCTAAAAAGTTTCCGAACTTATAGGGCGTTAAAATCGTATACAGAGCGTCATTCACGCTTTAGTCTTCGTTTGTTCGACTGACAACGAAGCAAGCAAAATTAGACAGTACTGCGATGACATTACAATTTAAATTCAACGTTTTAGCTTTTTCATGTTCCTTTACATGTCACTACGTTCAAATAGGTTGACTTGGGACATTTTTTTCGTGGTTTTTGTATTAGAACTGTCGTCCATTTATTTGTAAGTCAATGTTTCAAACATTATAATACAAACACGTCTTCAATAAAAGCATTTCTAAGAAGCGCAGTAATCGCACATGCACAGAAAGATGAAATGCCTTTGTTTTGGCCAGCCATAAATATTTAGAACTAGGCAAGATGCCGCGCTATTGTTCTCTATACGCAGCTGCAAAACTAATGGGTCATTTCGTTTATATTACTCAATTCACTTTTCCATTTTTACCAAGCGATTATGATTACGAAACTAATATATTATAAGGTTTATACTCTGATAATCACCAGTGTTGTCACTCGCGCCATCTGTCAGCACCTTATTGCGTCAATTGTTTACAGGTGTGACGATGTGACCTCCTTACGTCGTCATTCCACCCACTCGTTTTTAAATTTTGAATCGTTCTTTAATAATTAATTTTGCCTCGCCATTCTGATTATGTTTCGTTCCGTCGTCACTCCACGCTCGATCGCGGCAGCGAACACGTCTTCTCGTTAATTTTTCGTACCGTTTACAAGTTACCATAAATCTCTTGTGCGATAAATATGAAACGATAAAAATAAAACGTTGAATTCAAGTTGTAATGTCATCGCAGTACTGTCTAATTTTGCTTGCTTCGCTGTCAGTCGAACAAACGAAGACTAAAGCGTGAATGACGCTCTGTATACGATTTTAACGCCCTATAAGTTCGGACACTTTTTAGCGCGGACCCGACGTCCATATAATTGTAAGTCAATGGTTTGAAAACATGGTTTATTGATAGTCCGCTGGGTTTTAATTTTTCGGCTTTAGGTCCCTGCCGGTGTACGTTATCGTATTTGGTTTTTATGATATCTAGCGACGGGACGAACAAGTCGTAGGTCTGGTGGTAAGCGACATGTCTATCCATGACTGAAACATAAGTTGACAAGTTCCATGTGCCTGTAAGTTTACCAGCACTCTTATTAGATATATTCCTATTTTCTCGAAGTATTCGTGACATTTCACAGTGTCATTTCTCGGATTCGAAACTTACTCACTTACCTTTCAAAACCGGGATGGTTATCTGATGCTTGATAGACAACGCTTCAGCTGTTTTAATTCCAGTCTTTTTCCAGATAATATTGGTAATATTGCCAATAGCTAACAATTTGATAGATATAAATTATTGTATGTGCTTGTTGTCGTGTCTTTGTATTTGGTTTTTCAACGACTTTTTAGTCGTAGTGCCATCTATGAGAAATTTATGAAAGTTTTATCACCCAGGTTCCAGCTACCGGGCCTGGCAAGAGTGATATAGATATTCACTGTATTTTAAATTTTTATTGAATTGATATTCAATATTTTTTTGTTAAATTACTCCACTATTTGGTTATAATTATTTATACAAAGATCGAACACTCAGAAAAAAATCCTTCGGTTCGGTCGGATTCTAGCATACCGTACCAGACGCTATACCAACTAAGCCACGGAACGAACCAGCGGACCTCACGAATTTTTCTATGTGCTTGTTGTCATGTCTTTGTATTTGCTTTTTCAACGACTTTTTAGGCGTAGCGCCATCTATGAGAAATCTATAAAACGGTATGCTAGTTGACGTCAGTTCGAATCCGGCCGGATCGAAGGAATTTTTTCTGAGTGTTCGATCTTTGTATTAATAATTATAACAAACTAGTGGAGTAATTTCACATAAAAATAATTGAATATCAATTCAATAAAAATTTTAACGATATATAAATTAATTACTCTTTGTCACTGATTTCTTTATTGTTTTATTTTGCCGTTCTTATTTATACGGTACTTTTGAACGTCTCTATAATGTCTAAAATTTCGTCCATCTTTTCCTTGTGGAATACAAAAGATTACGTTAGTTCGTTGAGCGCACGTTTCTTTAAATTTTCCACGTCTATGGGCATTATCACGTTTAACACCAATTGATGCATTGAATCGCGGTACCATATTGCCTAAGCCAAGTTCTTTAATCCTCATCTCTTCTTTAGGGACGACTATAGAACGTTAGGAAATGTTTCTTCATACCCCTTGCAGGGGGATGATTCACGTAATCAAACCGTTATGATATTATAGCGATTTAGTCGTTGAACTGCTTTTTCGTATTCACGTGTGACCATAGATTTAGTATAAGACAGTGAACGCCAACGAGTAAAATTTTAAAGTCGTTCGATCCAAATGTCGTTAAAGCGTATTCTGGTATATGAGTCGAACTTTAATCGACTCTAAACGACAAGTCATACGTGTTCTGCTAAAATTTCGACAGTTCTTTCAATAGACTTTCGACGACTAAATGTCAAATTTCACAATCCAAGATGTCGTTGATTAGTCGTTACGTTTCGATTCTACTCATATCAATGTTCGTTCAAGTGACACGTGAATACCCATTTTGGATAGGCCTTCGATCGAGCGACTACGTAACTTCAACGATATTTTGATAGCTTGAAGTTCAGTTTGTTTGTTGGATAAACTGGAACTTTCAGCCAGGTTTAGATTCTACTTTTCCATATCCTTAATTAACGCCAGGTTTAGTAAGAAATGTATTTATAATTAGGTATTATAGATAGCTAGATAGAGAGATAGATAGATAATGCACTTTAATGCTCATACACAAATAGAATTAATGTGAGCAAGGGCGGCCTTATCTCTGAAAGCGATCTCTCCCAGACAACCTTTGAGGTAGAGGAGAAGTGAACAGAGAGCGAGACGGTGTGTGCCAGTGGTAAAAATTTAAACGCATTATCAAATAAGAAATGACTATAATATTATATTATACCTACAAATATATTTATTTACATATATGAATACACTTAAATAAACTTCTACTGACCATTAAATATCAGACTCAGTTCAGACTAAGGTCGAGCCAAAAGATGCATAGGCAATCCAGCTTCAAATATAGGAAGCAATTTAGAATGTCGGATTTCAGAAGGGAGTTTGTTACATAGCTGTGTAAAAATTATAAAATCGAATCATGCGAGTAAATTTTTGTGTGTTTTTATGATACCAAATGAGTGACGGCACGAACAAGTCGCGCCCTTGGTGGTAAGCAACACGCCTACCCTTAACAGTTGCAATGCCACTCAGAGCTTTAAATCACAAAGATCTGAGGGGCACTGCCACTGCGCCTGTCACCCTGTGACATAAATTGATAATATAGGCCTGTAATTTTACCAGCAGATAAAGAGAGTATTATTCATAAATATTATTTCTTTTTTATCTCTCTATCTTTATTATCTTCTTTTGTTTACGTTTTGTTTGTGGATTTCAATTACTATATTATGATCATGGACGATAACGTAAATAATTATGTAAAATATTTATTGTTTAGTGATTTTGAAACAAATATAAATTGCAAAATGCTTCCACTGATTTACATCGTCTTAATATTGCCGACCTCTCTTTCTTTTAAATATGGGTGACTTTTATATCACTGACACTGTAAAATTCTCCGCAATTTTGCTAAGCTATAGTGTACCGGGTTCGATTTCTTAGTTTTATTTTCCTTATGAGGGTAGAAAACCAAACAACGAAATCCGAGAATTGAATTAATTATAATAAAAGAAAACAATACTAATTTAAAAATTAAATTTTGGAAAAAAAAATTGTAAAGGAGGGAGGTTCTTTCTTCCGTTGGATGAGGTTACCAAAACAAGCCAAGTGAAACTCCAAGTGGTTCAGAAGATTTTTATTTTCACCTTGTGTGTCGCCAATACAATTTCACCCTATATGCGGAAGGTCCGGGCAGTTGTTCCCAAGAAGGGACTCGCTCCTGGAAACCGTTCCGTGAGATGAGATTTTTCACCCTATATGATGGGCATTAATCTTTCACCCTACATGAGCGTACGAAATATCAGAAGATCCGCAGTTCCCAAGAAGGAACTCAACTCCTGGTCGTCTTACTGAGCTCTCTGTATTCTCAAATTTCTTTTCACATTAACACAATTGTGTGCGAGTAGTCACCATTCGAGGGCAAATCTTAACACCGCGATTCAGAAATAATGCCAAATGGCTCAATGCCATCTAGCGGATTCTTAGAGTACTAAAGGTGAACAATCTGGCTTAAGGCCGTCTATTACATAAAGTAGGTTTGTTACAGTACTTAAAATTATATTTTATTTTACGGGGCGTGGTAACGGGCGTTAAGACCTTTGGTTTTTTTTTCGCTTCCGAGTACAGTACTCGGAAGCGAAAAAAGGCCATAGGACGCTCGGCAATTGGTAGCCGTTAGAAAAGTAGCGGGAATGCTTCGTCCTAGTCAGGACGTAGTCAAGCTCCAGGTAGTGTAGCAAGTGTTGTACTTTTGAATACACGTAACGGTTTTTTATATCGTGAGCGCGGCCAAGCCGACCGTGGACTAGCTCTGAAGACGTTCTGACGTAATCTGTGAGAACGGGAGCCGCCGGTGCCGGTTTCGGTTTAACGCGCCTCCCCTCTCTGCGTCTCCGACATCATTCGAAAATGCAACGTGAGCTGCCATAGATTTAAGAAATTTTGTCTATCAAAGTAAATCATAGTTTTATTATTTTATAATCAATTATTATTTAAAAATAGGATATATTTGTTGAAGACAATATTTGTATTAAATTTTTAATAGTGTTAAATTTGAAAAACGATTTATTCTGAAATGAATTTAACAGCGTTGTAACGTTCCGTTACAATAGTTCTTATCACACGCCAATATCTATAATGTACTCTGTATTCGTTATTAATGTATTGAGACGAATAAACGATTTATTTACTTTATGATTTGAATGCTATTGAATTGCAGAGATCATAACCCTCCACTATTGCTATGATCCTGATATGAATTTTCGCCATATCAATGTTTTCATTCACGCTCATTGGTGTACTCTATATTTTTTTAATAATAATAATAATAATGTATATTATGTATATTCATGAAGCTATAGTCAGTGCGAGCGTGAAGTGTGTATATTAAATTACAAAAACTAAATACTAGATATAAATTTGCTTTAACGGTCAATTTGTCAAATTTAAAGCCCCGTTTGTAAAAAAAGCCCGCGCCCAACACGTTTACTAGATGACCTAACCAACCCGAAAGCCATTGTCGTCCCAAAACATAACCATCTCGTCTAACAACAATGTTAACTATTTACGGTGTCACAAAAATCACTTTAACTAACAGGAGTACACGGTAACCCTGCCGTTAAACAGAACAAGCCTATTGAATTATACTGAACTCATTATCGATGCTTTGCGATAGGGATGTGTCGAGTATCGTTGACTGAAAAGAACGGAATGATCGATGTTTTACAATCGTTTTTTTATATGTATATTACGCGATAACTCCGGTATTTGTGAACCGATTTTGATGATTTTTTTTTTGTTGGAAAGAGGGTACCTCCTTAAATGTCCCATATAATTTTGAAGAAAATCATCCACCTCTAATGGTGGCTGTTCACGCATGAAGATTCATTTTTATAAATAGCGCCTAAATTTTATTTTATGGCGCAATTATTTTAATGGTTGGTTTTGCTATTCTCCAATTTAAGGCGTTTTCTCTCTCAATATACTTTGAGAAGTGAGAACCGATTTTTATTATCTCCTATGTCAAATCCCCTATAGTAGCGCACTAGGGGATGAATCTGGGTTTGCGCACTTTCTAGTAACCGATTTCAATAAAACTTGATAATTATATGTAATTCCACGTACTTTTGAAGTCGGTCTTTTTAGTACTCTGTTTTGAGAGTATATCTATTTTTATTGAATTTCATGATGTTTTAACAACCATAATATTCATGTATTTTTCGAGAAAATACTTCACAAGTTTGATATTCTTATTCCTATTTATTTATTATTACTGCCTAAGTGAAGAAACTTTCATAAGTACTCACAGATGACGCTACGCAAAAAAAGCCGTTAAAATTTGACGACCTCAGTGGCCGAATTTCATCGCGTTCACCCCGTGCGGCCGCCGCGCGGTCGTCGAGCGGAGCGCGCGCGTCTAGCTGTCATGGCAAAATACGCTCTACTCGTTTAGCATTTACGTTTTAATTTAAATGAGCGTCCCGGGCACGCGGGCGACAATGGCTTGAATTTGGTCTACGCGGCAGCCGCGCGGTTGTATTATTCAGAGGCATTTAAATCTTGTTGCCAAGTAAATAGAACTCAAATTCGCCATTAATGTACATGAAGACGTGTTAACTCGCGCGGCGGTCGCGCGGTATCTTTTGCCTTGCGTAACTGGGCGCTAACGGTTTACATTGTGGGTGCTGGATGTGGGGGTGGAGGTCCCGGGTTAGATTCCCGGTAGGACTAATTTAAGAAATGAACTCCATTAATTTGGTTCTGTTCTGGGTGTTCTGGAAAGTGCCCTAGAATTCCGTATACTCATCTAGAAAAAAGTACAAAGATCCGCAACAAGAACTTGGAGGAATTTGTAAGATCTACATGATCGACTTGATTGGTAGCTAAGTTGGTAAGGGCTGTAGCCACGTTGAGACAATAGACACGGGTTTGACTCCAGTCGGAAAAAAGGAATTTTTCTTATGATTTTTGTTTTATCGTTCACAATAAATATGATTCTTACACTAAATTAATGCGGCCGAGATTTGTCCCGTGCGCGCGTGATTTCTTACTTTTGATTTACCAATCACATTGATTTAGAATCAATGCCTTGTTCAAAAATTAAACAAGTATTGTATAGTTTTGTTTTGTCATACGTTTTGTGTAGCTAGGTTAGCGCAACTTACTTTATACGTAGGAAATGAAACTTCTTAAAATTCATAATTATGTTTTGATATCAAAATACTGCATAAATAAGAGTACCATTCTCACTATAAAAATCATTTATTACAAAAATTCGAGTGACGATGATTTTTATACGCCAAATAACATCGATATTATCTTACCAACAGTAAACAGACTAGACTCTATCGTTGATAATCGAATTTCGGACAACACTGCACACAAATTCACCATTATCATTTCGATCAGCAAAATGAGAAGGGTAAATTGGGCGAGAATTTTTCCCTTCACTTGTTACCCTTGTGGTGCGTTTGGGTATTTAATTGGAGGAACGATCTATAGAATGGCAATGAAGAAGCCGATTTTAATTTTATCCCTAACCATCAATTATTCAGATAGGATAGTATTTAATTTGGTTGGTTTTTTGCAAAGTTACTTACAAAATTAGAACTTTAAGACATAATACTGACATAAGTGTTTAGTATATCGAATAACAGTTATAGACTGTTGCACTTTTGAAATTTATGATAATAAATTGAAATTGATGATAATGTCTATAAAACTTTGAGCCGTATCGGCCCTGACCGCAGTCCAAATAATAAGAAGCAAAAAAACACAGGAGACTTAACTTAATCATGTCTCAGCCCAAAACAGCTATTCATTATTTAAAATGTTAATATTATGAATAGACTCTGTAGTGTTTATCATAAACCAAATATTAGCACTGTTTTTCAAATTAATTGTTTTGTCAACAGTGCCACCAAGCAAAATGGTGATAACAAACGAGACGGAAGACCAGAAGACAGTATTCGTCGGCCCTTACGTCGAGGGCCAGACATTCACGTTGAAGTGCGACGTTACGGGAGGTGAGTAACTTCAGATTCAACAAATGACGAATGAAAATAATCTCAATATAAATATTTACCTGTTATGAGGTTATATTTCTGATCCACGTAAATAACATTTTTTGATGACAAAAGTGGAGGCACAAACTCTGAGCGATTCTATCACGCCCCTGGTTTTACTCAAGTTTATATAAACTACAAGCACTATGGGTCCTAGAAGAGACCCCTGAGCGACACAGTCATATTATTGAATTTTATATTCAGTTGCTTTCCTTTGATCTTCCATTGAACAAAGTCGATGAGGTCAAACAAGAAAATCCACGCAAACTAAACACGTTAGAAACTTGAAAAATACTATTCGGAATGGAGCATAGCTTTTAAAATGCGTTCATACATACAACGTCACGTCTTCTTACGATAAGACTGCCTGAGACCCTTTTTTAACCTTTTTTGAGCTCAACAAAATGTATTTCTTTTAGTTTTTTGCCGTCGGTATCGATGTAGCATACCTTATTTTAAGACAAAAAATGAAAACCCTTTCACTTATTGTTCGTGTTAAAACCAAATACCGAAAACTTTCTCCATCCCTTTCGTATTTTATATTCACGATGGTAAGTCCAAATTATACAGAGTGAGGGAAATTAATTAATTTTCAACGAGATGAATTTATTACCATCCCTAAATCGCGTTAGGTCAAGGTCCGCTGCGGAACCACAGACGGAAAACTAAAGTGTCCGCAAATTATTTGAATTAGCCTATAAGAACATAAGCATATCAGAGAAAAATCTACGCTGTCCATTTGAACACATGTGTGTTAATTGCGTATTGAGTTTTAAACCTTTAGGCGCCACGGGTTGAAACTAATTTTAAAAGTGCTGCTAAATGATAATGCATCCATGTCTACACCATGCTTCTAAGAAAACAATATGTCTTATTAACGTAACAAAAGACCAAGACCTCCTTGCTAGGTGATAAAGTTCCCTAAATTGTGTGAGAGTACGAACGAATTAATACGACAAAAGAACAATGAAATGGATTAATTATTCAGAGGATATCCTAAATGGGAATGCGGTTGAACTCAGCAAAGTTTATGGCACCTATAAAATGACAAATTGGGATGATGAAATGGGTATTTGTTTTGTATTGGCTGAAACTAATTTGCAAGTATTAGCGGTTGTTTCTGAAAATAATGTTTCACAACTTAACAATGGTAAGCCGATTTTACTTTGACGCCCAAATTTTTTATTGGTAAGGTAAAGGCTTGCATAATATTGAAAAATATATACCGTACTGAATGAGAGTTTCATTATAGGGCATAGTGTTAGAATAACTACATCCACGATGGATTTAGACAATTAAAATTCTGTGAATTTCTCATAATCAGTATATAGCACTTTTTCCTAAAATCGACGAGAAAACTAACTTAAATTAAAGTTAGGTTATTTTTAGCGAGAGCAAGAACTGAAGATACTGCGATGAAGCGGATGAGATTCCTTGAGACTTCCTAACCCAAAGTTACCCGTATATGGGCTATAGGGACTATAGAATTGTTGCTATTGCTAGTAGTGATAAAACAGACAGAAAAGATTCAGAAAATACCACCCATAAAATCATAGTAATAAGTTTCTTTTTAAAACCTTTATAACAAATTAAACGTAGGAACTAAACAAAGATCCACAAATTTTTACAAATACATAAACCCATTCCATGTGTATTATAAAAACCATTCAAAATACTCCTAATTTGCAGGCCGTCCAAGACCTTGGGTGAAATGGTTTAAGGATGAAGTGGAACAAGATACTCCGGCTACCCCCCTCCGAGATAACGGCGTGCGTGGGGTTATCAGAGTAGGCCCCCTGTCGCGAGCCGACGTGAAAACGGCCCTGACTTGTCGGGCCTCGAACCATGTAAAAGTTCGTCCTATTGAAACTACTGTTACAGTAGATATGAATTGTAAGTAATTAACATCTCTTTTAAGAAATAGTAGTAATGATCATGTTGCGCAAATCTCTGATTATAATTTAACAATTTTAAATTAATATGTGATACTACTACGAACAGTTACAGCGGAGTAAGTTGGAGTAGAATAAGTTAGTTGCAGTAAAGCTTCGTGTGAAAAAGTTCCTCCAGGGAAGTACACCTTACCTATTTCTGCCGCCAAGCAAGGGTGTTGGTGAAATTACAGGCACATGGGACTTTTCAACTTGTGTCTCAAAGTACGGCGCAATGGATCTCAGATATTTGAGATTTAAAGCTCTGAGTGGCACTGCAGCTGTTATGGACGGTATGTCGCTTGCCATCGGGCACACGACTTACCCATCCCGTCACTTAGTGTCATAAAGAATAGATATTATAAACATCACACGAGTATTTCAACGCAACAATCATATCGTTCCATATCAAATAACGTGTGAAATTTGTCAAAATTATTTGCTACTGACATTTCATTTCGAATAAAATTTCATCTCGACTGATATTAGAATTGAGGTCGAATCAAATTGTTTTGTTTTTCAGAGATGTTTGAAATTCTAATGTAATAATAAAATCGAATTTGTTGTTATTATTATGCGATAATGACATTTTCACAGATAAGAAATTTGTTCTAACAAAATAGTTTATCTTTATGCTGGTCGTAATTTACGGTTTTTGAACACACCATAGAGAGTTTACGATATGTGTGTAGATAAAAGTGTTAATAGTACATAAATTCACAACGTACCGTTCCATAACGATGAATTAAAAAATATGGCATAAAACTGCTTCTAGTTACTAGCACAGGTTACATCATTGTGTGGCGTCTGGAGGTTGCATGATAATACAAAACATATCATTATTATAATTATGTGCTTTAGATTTTAGTTTCTCCCCAGGCATATGGGATGAATTTGAATTTTTGCAGAGGTGGTATTCCCTGGAATTTCAAAGTCATTATTGTTAATATTAACGACAAAAAGTATTATACTACTAGAGTCGGTCGTACCCTTAGGACATGTAAAGGATGAGAGCCGTTGGTTTGCTTAAAAAACCATTTAGATCCGAAAAAAAAATTTGTAACAAAACTGTAGTTATTTGTGTCTGTTTTAAGATTTAAATACGCACCTGTACATTCAATTATAAACTGTCTGATGATGTATCATATAACTGTCAATACAGTCGTTGGTTTGTTTAAAAAACCATTTAGATCCGAAAAAAAAATTTGTAACAAAACTGTAGTTATTTGTGTCTGTTTTAAGATTTAAATACGCATCTGTACAGTCAATTATAAACAGTCTGATGATGTATCATATAACTGTCAATACAGTTGATGGTTTACTGAATTATTAATGCAACACATAATGAAATTTTCCTTTGAAAATCAAATTTAATTTGTGCGGCATAGGCGTTACAATTCATTTTCATTGCAGGCTATTTACGGACGGCAGCCTATTATTAAGATACATATTGGCTGACCGTATTTCGTTGCTTCGATTTTCAAACAAAAGTGTATAGCTTGATGTGCTGTTGGCTGTACGTATCTGTTTGTTATATTAACATTACGTTTTTGTTTTCCGCAGTTCCACCCTTAACAGTTCACATTTTGGGTTCGAACCAGCCCATATCAGCAAGCAGGAGATACGATCTTCTGTGTCAGAGCTCAGGGTCCAGACCTCCAGCCACCATCACCTGGTGGAAGAATGGGGAACGGATAAACAGTACTAGAGAGACGGTGAGTAAATTCAAGCTTCGACTACTAATTGGCCATGAAATATGTAGATTAAAAGTGAGGTACGAACACTTGTTCGCAATACTGAAGTGAAATATTTAACTTAAATACTTAACCTACAATTGCTTAAGAAAAAGAAGAAAAATTGAAAAACTAATGATACTCATAATATTGGTAAGTGAGACTATAAACACGCCTTCAAAATTTGATTCGCTAATGTGGATTTTAAATTTCCGTAAAGAAGAGTCAGTATTTAAATTTCACTAAATTTGACATCATAATACAAAGTATAATAATCCCATCACAGTTTACCAACTCCTTGTCCCCAAAAACTTTTTAAAACCTAAATAATAATATCTGCCTGTTCAGTACTTCGATACATAACCCAAAAAGTTAGCTGGCATTCACATGGCGCTCTGGTTTTACTTTGTATAAGAATCCATGAATTCATTTTTTTTAGATAATTCAGCAAAAATCTACAAAACAAGTTTATTCCAAACAGTTCTTTTCAAATGCTAGAGCAGTTCCAGTATTCATTGAAACAGCAAAAGTTTTACAAATATATTACGAAACTTCATTCCAAAAATATTGCCTCCTGACAACGTAAATCCATTACACTTTATTGTTACAAACTACCCGAATATTTCAACAAGGAGCTAATTTAGCTACAACTAAATTTATCTATCTATTACAATCTTTATTGCCATAAAAAACAACATCTTGGAGTCAACTTAAAATAGGGGCACGTAAAAGTAATAAATGTAGATTGAATGGGACATCCAGTGCTTGGGGCGTACTCAAATCGGTCGTAAGGGACTGCCAGCCTAAGTTCTAACACTGGTTGTTTGACGTAAGTGACAGGATATTGGGTTTTTGATTTATTTAGTTACTCAATATAAAATTTTATGTAGATACTATTTAAAGTCGTCTCTCAAGGCGTATAACTTGACTTGCAAACGCAGACGCCTTGAGTGTCTTGTGTTAGACACAAGCAACCGGTAACTAGTAATGAATAATTTACTTTCGTACAATCAATATGAAATGGTCCACTATATGCCCAAACGCAGTTGCTTCCACTTGACACATATCGTTGTCGTTACCAGCAATCACGGTTTCCTGTGACGATGTCCTTATCGGTAGCCAATAGTGTTTACGTTTGCACAACGCCTTAGTGTTCAGTAAATTGTGTTCTGGTCATTTACTTCCACTAACCGTATTACCTATAGAATGCCTTCTCTATTTTTGTAACTTAATAAATAGCTAAAATGAACAACTTATTTCACTGGATTCTTAGGCTTTCGCGATTGCTACACATTGGAAATAAAACTATTTATTTCGGACATTAATCGCATATATTTGTGTTCAAACGACTGACTCAGTCAGCCGTTACCATGGAACCTGTTAAGAGCCTGAAACGTTTGATCTTTGAAAAAACAAATATACGCGATTTAAATCCGGAAAAATAGTTTCATTTCCTAAAGGTTTCATAAATTAATTAGCTCTAAACATACTAGGAGCACTAGATGCAATAGAAACATTACTAATATGAAAAAATTTGCGACTGAAAACTGAAAATGTATTAAATGCTATCCTTGACGGATACCACCACCACGCTATGTAAATATCAATTTCATATAAACTATAAACAGTAAAGGGTCCAGAAGAGACCCCTGAGTGATACCAGATAAAGTCACATGAATAAATTGTCACAATTTGAGCTTAGTCGAGTTTGTCAAATAATGTTATCCTCGGATTAAGACAGTGTGACTTGTGAAACTCTCCAAAATGTGTTAAGTTAATCCCTGCCAGTAATCTTCCTTACATTATTATATTTAAAGCTTGGTAAGGTTTCATATTCCTTTAGTTGTTTATAATGTTTTGCACCTTCGCAGGCAGGTAGTTTATTAGATAGATATATGTATTGAGCTATCTTTCCATTTTATTTGCTATTTGTTTTAGCTTTTGGTATTTTCTAACTTTAATTAGATATCCAAACCGCTTAACTGGCCCTTTCCTTAGCACTACTTGCTTTTTATAGGAATTGATATAATATGTCCATAAAAATATATAATGCTTTACCTGCAGCAATCGCAGGCTTACCTACAAAAATACTAAAAAAAAGCTATGCGATGTGATCTGTGTTTATATGATACCTAAGATTTTTTTTAAATGAAAAGAAATCGACATTTTATTTGATATTGTTTATTTTATGATTTTATTGTTGTCACTTCATTGGCATTTTCCTTAGAGGTTGGAAGCATTTTCGCTTAATTTTATTTGACAAATTATTATAATTTTAATTTTATGACATTATTTAACTTCAATTTATTTTTAATTTTTGAGTGCCAGTACCTGGTGCAACACGTAGTCATAACACTTTGTGTAATATTTTTGTTACCGTGTTTGCTTGTGAATAAACATATTTCATTTCATTTCTGATTCCAGTAAGCTTGTTATCGTTCGTCTATCTTTTCATGCAAGCTTCATTTGTCTATTAAAAATATTGATTAGTTACTTGGTATAACGGCCTGGTGTCCGCAACTCGACGTCCATGTCTCTATTTTGCGTGTGGTGTTAATTAGTTACTCATGTTTTCTTTTTCGATTACATATATATGCACTTTAGGTTTTCAATCAATTGTTCTTCTTATTGTATCGATGGCATACACCATCTTACTGAAAGGATTGGCCTATCGGCGTAACTTATTTGCCGATTATTGCCCAGGATGCGTCAGACACACAGGAAATGGAATGGTAGGTACACCCCTTTCATTCATTCAGTTCAACGAAATTCAAACCACGTAGTGGGATTTATGTATTTACCATTACAAAAGTACAGTCACCGAATAAATCTTCATATAGTAGAGTAATAAAAGGGAATTTAATACGAACTTTTAACATTTTAACACCACGTTTTCGATACCAAATTAATAACAACCAACCAATCTTCTATCACTTCGGAAATTGCGATGTTCCAAAGAGAAAAAGGCAATAAAAACCACCATAATACTCGTATTGAAAGCCGACTTTAAACAAGTTTTGTTCATTAATGTAGATCAATTTCATAATAGCCAATTGCGTAAAACAATATCCATCTTCAAAACCATTAACCGTAAAGTCATCGTTTCGACGCAAATTCTCTATTCAAAGCTAATTAACGCCTCAATCAACACGGATCAGGACGTGACGTCACTTCACATCTGCTCTTGACATAATAAGGTTCAGCCATTAGAGGCTTGATTGGAATCTAAACAGTAGGTTGTATTTTTAAACTAGATTGATGAACCGCAGTAGTCTTTATAAATCTCTTTGTATTTTACGTAGTGTTTTTTGTTCATTTAGTTTTTAATTGAAATTTTAAAATTCAATTGTACTTGTTGTTTTTGACGCCTTTTCTCTGATTTATAATTGTTTCGTCTGCTTCTAGTGCTCGTGCACAACTCATATCATGATTCTGTTTTAAATAAAAAGTAAATACCTTTTTTGTTCTTGCTCACTCCTCGTTAGCTTCGGGTGCCTCATTTTTACAGTTCGCTACACTAGGTCTTCCCTAAAATGATACGGATGAAATATAAACCACAATGAATGAAAAGTTTTCCTGTTTCACGATTCGCTTGTATTGAAATTCAGCAGTGCGTTTTAAGAATATTCTTAATTACTTTATGACCTCTTTATTAAAATGTTTGTACAGTTTTAGCCTCTCTTGTCTCATGAAGTGGTATTCTTGCTGCTCCACCATCATCATTAACAGCTGTATAATAATAATAATGTATATATTTCTCTCCACAACAACTCTCTTGTGTGTGTGTGTGTGCGCGTGCGTGCGTGCGTGCGTGCGTCGGAATTTTAAGAGTGCAACCTTCTACAAACATCTTTAAGCTCGTTCTAATATTATTAGATTGTTTTTAGTAGTTCCCCCTAAGACGTAATGCAATAGGTAATTACTGATTGTACTAGCGCTAGATATTACATATTTCGCAAGGTTTTGCTGTTAGTGACTTGTCTAAGGTGTTTAAAAATGTAGATGGGTTTCCGAATTCTTTGAGACAAATTTTGAATAATATGTGGGTAGATTATCT
This sequence comes from Hyposmocoma kahamanoa, assembly GCF_003589595.1. Classification (NCBI taxonomy): domain Eukaryota; kingdom Metazoa; phylum Arthropoda; class Insecta; order Lepidoptera; family Cosmopterigidae; genus Hyposmocoma; species Hyposmocoma kahamanoa. The sequence continues at coordinate 11,515,550 of NW_020653719.1, read as the reverse complement.
AGAATAGAAAGAGAGAGTTACAGTTGCAGGCAGTAGTTGGGGGAAATGAGCATGTGTGGACATATATGTTGTGGTTTAAATAAGAGGAAGACTTGGTGTTCCGAATACAAAAAGTTATATATTTCGTTTTAGCTACATTGAGCGTTAGGGAGTTTGCTGCTTGCCAGTGACTGACTACATTTAAGCCTTGTTGGGCAGATGCGAACATGCCATCCCAGGAGTCACCATAGAATGTAAGTGTTGTGTCATCCGCGTAAGCAATTATTTTACAATTTGGTAATTGGAGTTTACAGATCTCATTTATATAGCATAAAAAGAGGGTTAGGCCAACAATACTACCTTGCGGGACACCATGTGTAATAGAGAGCTCATCACTAAGGTAGTCACCTAGTTTGACACGCTGAGTTCGATTTGTCAGGTATTCCTTCAATAATTTTAACTGCGTTCCTCTAAAGGCAATCTTTGCCACCTTCCCTGTCAGGTTTGGAATTGAGACCGTATCGAAGGCTTTTGCGAGGTCAATGAAAATAGTAATACACTTCTTACCGCTGTCAAGCTTTTTGACTAAAAAATCTGCATGTCTTACTGCTGGGTTCAGATAATTTTACACCACACTAATCTTAGTACCAGCTATTTGTTGTTATTATAATCTGTAATTCGAAATTTGCTAGCTACTGCAAATTTCAATAAATTACTTATGTATAGAAAGAACTACTCTAAAACGGCAACATGAGTAACGTTGGATGTAGATACGAGTTTTCGTATAGAGACGAACAAGTTGTAGGCCTGATGGTAACCGACACGCGTGTCCATAACAACCGCCCTACAGTTCTTTGTGATTTATGGCTCTGAAGTGCCACTCAGATACTGTCACTACGCCCATCACCCTGTAACATAAGTTGACAAGTTCCATATGGCTGTAATTTCACCAGCACCCTTAACGTTCAAAGCCGAAATGGCTTGTCGGCAAAAAAAGGGAGTATAACCGACAAAACGTTTTCATATTTAAAACAGATTAGTTCACTCGATAGAACGCAGTATCCATCGGATTATAGTTTATGTGAGTTATCAATCTATCATTTTATTCTTAAGTATCAACTATGCTAATGTTAGTCTAATGCTGGTTAGGAACTTCACAAGTCGCAAAAAGTTTTTTGTACCCTCTTAGATATGAAAATTTCGTCTCAATGTTTTTCTTCAACAAACACTGTTTTCCAGGTTAGGTACTACGTCAGTGGTTATTGTGGTTGAGACTTTAGAAAGTGATGTAGTTAGTGTGTGCAATCCTACGTATGACTTTAATAAGAATGAAGCGAGCGAGCGTAGTTTCTCGCCTACGCTGCCTGCGCCCGCAGCCGTACTGAGTGATCGGGCCGCCAGGGCTTTGGCATCCTGTTTCGTCGAATCACCGCCGCGGAATCTCATGATTAAGGATCGAAGCACAAAACTGCGATGCGACGTCGCGTCGCAGAAATTTACGATCTCGCACGACGCATCGCAAGAATTTGCGAATTGCTCCGCATCGCGCATTCCTGCGATGTTAATCTTCTTTGTGTTTTTTCTTATACTTTTTTACGAAAAACGATCAGAAAAGCAGAGCATGACTCTTTTTATAATCTATGTTAAAAAAATACATTCAGTACGGTTGATGATCGTCGAAAGAATAGTTACCCGAACCATGGCAGTGAAGTTCCTTGCCGCACGAAATCGCATCGCAGCAATTCGCGTCGCAGTTTTCTGCGTTGTGAATTCGCATCGCGCCGATTTGCAGTTTTGTGTCTCGACCCTAAGGACCACGAACTGGTTCGAAACATGTCGACCAAAAATGCGACGAGTTCTCCGTTAGTATCTCATATAGGTTTTCTATTTAAAATAATAATGATTTTTTTACAAAATTATCAACGTGGACATATTTTAATTGATGAAATTATAAATATAAGGCTATATTTTCATTCATCATTCATATAATATTGTACTCATATATCGCGTGTTGGGGTGATATTAGCTGGATCAACGGGGTCATGAATGAGAATGTTCTACGGTGCATAGGTAAAAACAGAGAACTCCAACCTACCATCAAACGCATAAAAACAGCCTATCTAGATCATGTGATTAGATATCACAGATACAGCTTGACAACCTGTCGGTATCGGTACGCTCGGTATACGCTATGCCGAAAGCTTACTGAGCCCTTATAATATGCGCTTCCTGATTGTTGCGGTATACTGAAAACCGAAACGATCCCTTCCTGATCCAAACCGTGCCACTCAGGAAGCGCACATTGAAACATAGGCGTTCGGTAAGCTTTCGGTACTGCGTATACCTAGCATACCGATACTGCACTGCTCCTTCACCGCTACCGCACCGACAAATCAGGAAACGGCCTTAGTTTTGATGGGAAAGATTGCTGGAAGTAGGAAAAGGCGTAGTTTGATAAAATTAACCCGTTCAGACCGCTCAGACCGTTTATTACATCTCGAGTGATAACGAGGGCAGCATGCAGAATTGGTGGCCAACCTTCACAGAGGCACTAGAAAAGACACAGATACTCATAGTACAGGGAATTTCCGGATTTGAGACCAGGTAATACGTGGTTGTCTAACATTATTATTATTATTAAATTGTTATATGTATATGTATGTATTAGACAACATCATTTACGTTGCTTTGATCCCGACAACGACACCACAAACACCCAGAGACAACAATAGAAAAGTTTTCTACACTGACCCGGCCGGTGATCAAACCCGGGACCTCAGAGATGACGACACCATGGAATCCGGTGTGCAAGCCTCTCGAACATGGAGGCCGTGCAATTATATCTAAGCCGTTATTTTTACATATTTGAAAAGTAAGGGTGATTTCTTTATGTTAAGATTTTACATTTAGTTGTATTAAATTTCAAGATCGCTAATCGTAATCTAAACAAGGACTTCATTATTTACCCGCTATGAATTTACAAATGCTAATACCAAAGTAATTTACAGTTTATTACCATACTCTTGGGTCCTATTTAGGCAAACAGAAAATGTGGGAACAGCATAATTTACGTGAAATTATCTAACTGGGAATATTCATTGAGGTATTGGGCATTTAATTGTATTCGACGAGAATTTTAGAAATTGTTGGTTATAATTTAATTTTTAGAGAGCGATTATAGTAGAGAACGCAATGGGAGAACGTTTGTTGCGGTTGTGGTGGACTACGGCCTAAGCCCTGTCCTTAGAGGAGACCCGTGCCCTGTTGTAGGGCGTATAATGAGTTAATGTAGATGATGATTTATTTATGCGTTCATAAACACAACAAAGTTTAAAGTCATTATTTAAATACAATGTTTGTCCGGGCTGTTATTGAAGAACAGCGCAGCTGAGGGTTTCTAACCTCTTCAAGTAAAACTCCTGCTTCATATAAAGACTTTGTAATGACGTAGTTTTGGTACATTAAATATTGTGGTAAATAAAATAAGTAAGAACGGCGTGGTGGACGGTTACGGGGTGCCGGCGCGCGGGGGTGTCCGCTGCGCTTGCCTCACTCCTCAGCCCTCATCCCTCAGGACGGGTTCCGCCGCCGTAGTTAACAATGTTATCGTTAGAAAGGGAGCGCAGGACAATGTTTGTCCGCTGTATTATCCTGGCTCGCAAATTTGCACGTTGTCAAAAGAGGTGAAAACGATGCTTTTTCAAGGCTTCCTGTCAGTTCTTCTACACGTGCAGTCTGTGGGTCAGCTATATGTGATGTGTAAGGTGCCAGATTCATAAATAAAAAGAAATAAGAATCCATGTATGACAAAATGTCTTCCTCCCTGTACCCATGTGCTTTCTCTAAGTTTCTTTTTGTATTGTACTAAGTTACAATAAACCTAAATTGTTGAAGTACATATTCTTTCATTCTTATATAACATATAAAGACGCTGATGGCATATACGCGGATGGCATATAGGGCTCTGCACATACAATACAACAATACGTTCAGCATGTTCTGCGCTGCGCGGGTGGATGGCTTCCAGGTCTATGTGGCAACTCTAACACCAGTATGGTCGCACACAGGTGGGACAGCTCAGTATTTCGACATTATGATAATAACAAAACATGGATTATTTTTTATTATTATTATCATAATTCACATAGCTATTTTTGTTTTCAATGGTTACGGGTGCTCGTGAAATAACGTCAATATTGTGTCTCAATTGTCGTGAACGTTTTTGAAGCTTGAAGCCTTTGGTTTGTGTGTGTATCGTAGTTCCCAAATTTATGAACTGATGATTTTAAAAGCACTAGAGCGTCTTGTGAAAGAATTTGTCCAGGGAAATCCTGCCACCTTACCTATTTCTGCCGCCAAGCAGTAATGTGATCATTACTGCGTGGTGTTTTGAAGGATAAGAATGCTTGTGAAATTACAGGCCCATGGTTCTTGTCAACTTATGCCTCAGCTTGACAGGCGCAGTGGCAGTGCCATTCAGATTTCTACAATTAGGCAGGAGACAGTAAGCTGCGGATAAGTTTAGATTAAAATTTCAAAAGTACTATTCTTACAGTACCACGGTACCACAGTACCACAGTACGACAGTAGAACGGTGGCAACCGTTAGTTAGTGCGGAGCGCGATGGGAAGTGAGCGTGCCTACAGCTCCGGTACCTATCTGGAAAAGCGTTCTGTACGTGCATCCGAGGCGGCTCACCTAAAGCACTAGCCTTGCAGAGAACCGCATGAAGTACGTGCAAGCGTACTGATCCGGGGTAAAGACCTTAGATGGTCCCTGTGCAATCTCGCTCGCACAGGTCATAAAGCCCTTCCCGCATAAGCCAGAGGTTGATAGGCAGAGGCACTATAAACAAAACTTATGTAAAAAGATATGGGACTGCTCTTACAGTACTCCTAGATAGGATGGATAAACACGTTATTCACTAGTATGACACAAATACATACAAGAGGAAAAATAAAACATTTTTTATCTTAGCAGTGAAAGGACGCTAACTCAACATGTACCTAGGTGGTCTACGGCGCTGTATCTATCTATATACCTTCTATATGTGTTCGTACTTAAAAGTACCTCTTTATTGGAAATAAGACTATTTTTATAGACTTAACATGTGTATATTTGTTTTTTCAAACAAACCAGGGGCCGTAGGACCTGTAAAGAGCCCAGACACGTTTTTTATTTGAAAAATAGATACGGAGACAATAGTTTCATCTCTAATGCGTAGCAATCTATCTAATTTAGTAGCAAAGTCAAAGTCAAAGTCAAAGATTATTTATTCCATAGGTAAAATTAATTTACACTTGAAATCGTCACATTGGAGCTACTGCTCGTTCACTACGCTGACCTCCCTGAGAAGAACGAGCAAGAAACTCTAGGGATTGCTCTTTTCAAATAAACTTAAATGCTATGGAATACACTTTGAATCAAATTTGTGTGGATTCTGGAGCCATGCCGTCTTTTCATACATCTTTATCTAACACGTAGTCTTCAATTTTGTAATATGATTTTTCGATCAAAATATTTTTAATGTAGTTTTTAAACTTAGGAAATGATAAACTTAATATATGCTCCGAAATTTTATTGTAAAAACGTATACAGTTCCCCATAAAAGAGTTGTTTACCTTGGTTAAACGAAATCGTGGTACCATGAGTTTGGACTTAGCCTTAGAGGTTAATATTATGGATATCTTCTTTCTTATTGAAATTATGTATATTTTTACGAGCATATAAAATAGCAGTAGAGATCCTTATGAAAGAGTCCGTCCAGAGAAGTACAACAACCTTACCTATTTATGCCGCCAAGGAATAACGTGAGCATTACTGCGTTTCGGTTTGGAAGAGTAAGGATGCTGGTGAAATTAAAGGCACATGGGACTTTTCAACTTATGTGTCAGGTTGATGGGCGCAGTGGCAGTACCCCTCAAATATTTGTGATTATGATGATTGTGATAACTGAGTGGCACTGCAGTTATTGGGAACAGGCATGTCCCTTACCACCAGCGTCCAGTTAATTAGTATTATAAAAAAAAGATTCTTTGACTTTATACTTGTACAACAATTGACAGTGACATGGCACTAGTCAAACATATATCTCAGGGTGACGGGCGCAGTGGCATTGCCCCTAAGATAAAGCACTGCAACTGTTATGGATAGGCGTGTTCGTGCCGTCACTTGGAATCATAAAAAAAAAATTAAAATAATCGCGAATCTCTAACAACTTCATAAGTACCTTTTAAATGTATTGCCAAATATATACCAAGAACGTTTTTTATTTATTGTCCAAATTTATTGGTCTGTCTTAAACTATCACCAGTTTTCATCTCGCCAGTCATTCGTTTATCTTAAAGCCGTTATTTATAGACTGACTGACCCTTGTTCATAAAAGTAAAGGAAAATAACCAAAAAAGAAAAACAATATAATAAAGTACTCGGAAACTAATACCCAATCAAATCCAGACGCTATGTTATTGGTGGATTCTTATTGGTCGATAGTGTATTTGTTCGTTACTCTCTGTATGTTAGAGGGACAAAGGGTGTATTATTCAAAAGTACTATATATATAAGTTATACAAGAATACAAGACATTATGTACAAGACATGGTGACGTCGGAATTATTAAGTCGATAGTTGTGGTTGGCTTTATTCTGACTGCAATTTCAATGTTTCACTTATATTCTACGAAGGTGTGAAAAGCGCGCTCACCGACCTTTCCTCTTAAAAAGAAAAAAAAAACTGTTGTAAAAGAATTTACAACAGTTTTTTTTTTGTATCTGGTGATCGTTTGATCGTTAACTATTCTTAAAATTCTTAATACAAGAATAAAATCTGCAAATTCAAAATTTAATTATACTAAAAATTTGGAACCGATGTTGATTATAATGTTGCATATAATATATAATATAATGAATGCAATTATAAAACTTTTTTTTTTAACTTTTGTATTTGTATAACATATTTTATTGTTCAATTTATTTTAGTTAATTAATTTGTAGAAATATGTATAGTGAAAAAATTGAAATGAAATATTATTAAAAACAATTTCACAGGCTTACAATTAATTTTTTACATAAAAAAAAAACTAGAGCACAACGGATTCAGAGAACACAATAAAAAAAATTCGAACTTGTTACACAAATATAAATTTTGAAAAAATTATTTACAGAAAAATGTTGTTAAGAAAGGTGTTATATTATCTTATACAAGATCGTACATTTCACCAAAACTTCAAAAATATGAAAACGCTAATATCTTTATACAACTTCCTTTGTCCATTTGACATTGAGATTGCAAGCGTCGTATGGAACCCCACTTATCAGTAGGGCTAGCATGAAGACGCGACTTGCGCGAGAGCGACATAAAGCGCGAGATCTCTATGCGAGAACAGCAGTATCTCGCGCGTTATGTCGCTATCGCGCTAGTCGTGCCCTTTCGTGCTAGCCTTACAGGAGTAGGTACATTGATTATATCGAACGCGTACAAAAAGTATCTGGCTTGTAACCCTGGCTTTAGTTACAAAAATGAATACCAGAAACGACTGTCCTCTACAAGTTGCTGCGAGGAGGTCTTCCTTCCTCCGAAATATTGTCAAATAAGTAATACTCGATCAAAAGACAATGTCAGATATCGCACTGTTAATACAATAGTGTATTAACTCAAAAAGAGGACTTTCTCAGAATCGATGAAAAACGAATTACTCACTTCCCGCAAAAAAATCATTGAAATTTATATGTTATAGTTTATTAGGGACACTTAAACAATGTCTCAAATATATTTAAAAATGAAATGGAAAAAATAATTTCATGTTTTTGAATAAGGATTATTTTAGAAATAGCTCACATAAAGTGTATCTCATTTAGAGTTAAGTAGGTAACTTTTGATTGTTTCTTACAATATTCTAACGACAGTTTTTTTGACGAGTAGAAAATCAAATTTTACGTTCAGTAATGATATAATATTAAATTTCGCATATTTTGAGTTACAACACTATTGTAACGTCACAATAGCATTGCGATATAAAGCTTCATTGGTCAAGTATTACTTATTTGACAGTAATTGTTTCCCTGGATTATCCGGAAGTATTATCGAGAATCGCTCCTACTGTTCCACGTCCCAAAGTCCCAACTCAAAGAAGCAACTTAGCAAGCCTTTTCTCGTGCCGTTTTCCAGGAAAAATTTAATAGTGTCCAGGATGCTTTCCAACTACGATATCCTGGGAGCGACCTTGACGTATATTTTGACAGTTTGCCCCGTCATAAGGACAGTCCCATATCTTTCTACATACCTTTTGTTTATAGTACCTCTCCGTGTCAACCTCTGGGTTATGCGGGAAGAGCCTATGACTGAGTTCCTGATCTGACTGATCTGAGTCAGGTCCTAACCCCAGATCAGCCCATTTGCAGCTCCATCCGTAAGGCTAGTGCCTTAGGTGAACCGCCACGGGTGTCCGCTATTTTCCAGATAGGTACCGGAGCTGTAGGCTCGCGCTCACTTCCCGTCGCGCTCTGCACGACTAACGGTTGCCACCACTGAATCGCCGACTCTAAGTCGACTACCAAATCTCCTCATTGGTAGCGGAGGTGTAAGCCACGCTCACTTCTCGATGCCGAATAAACGGCATCTCTTCAGTTCCCAAATTCCTACGCAGCCGAAGGTACCGGAAGACGTCATAAGGATAAAGTTGTTGCTGCCCACTCGTAAGATATTGGTAGTTGAAGCCTTTTAGAGAGGCTAACATATCAATGTGCCTGTGACACGAGCTCGCCCATATATATCTTCGCGGTGCAGCGTGGCCTGTGGTATCACAGGCTAAGGGAAGCCGCCTTTATTAGACGTGCGTCTGTCTCATCGTGGTAAAGCATTAACTTGGCTAAGACAGTAGAGAAAGTTCGATAATAATTAAATGTGTTTGTGTCCAATCCGAGAAATCAAACTTTATCATAATGTTTTCATATATGTTTTGTCAACAGTTATCAACAGATGGAAACACAACGACTTCAACTCTCTCCATCCAGTTGTCAAAGAGAGACACAGGAGCAAAACTGGCTTGCCGGGCGTCCAACCCTCAAATGCCATTAACTCCACCTTTAGAAGACGATTGGATCCTTGATATCCAATGTAAGTTTTTATAGTATAAGGTTTTGGTGAACATTATTACTTATCAACATCCGGATATGCATAAGATTATAATTATATTTGTGATAGTTATGTGTAAGTACTTATAAATAGTATTCTTAATGTAGTTTATAGTTGTAAGCAGCTATAATTTTTAAAATCCATCGTTTAAATATTCGGTAAATCTGTACTATGCTTCCTTAATTAGTAGCTCTTTGAGTTTCTTATTTAAAATCTACATCTTTAACTGGGTCTGTAATATTTTTTTTAAAAAGTTTAAAAAAAATTTCTCACTAGATGTCACTTCCGGCGACGAATACCGAAAGCCTATCTATAATAAAAACACAGGAGAATGTCCCCAACTCGGTTTTGTGGCTCAGTTGGTAAGAGCAATGCTAGAGTGCGTCATGGTCGTGGGTTCAAGTCCCACCGGGTCGAAGAAACGTTCTGTGTGTTCGATCTTTGTATTAATAATTTTAACAGAGTCTCTTAATTGTCCTGATAGTTTATTATATAAGTATTTTTACTGTGATGGCTAATGTAATGATAAATGCAGTTTAAGTCGGGATGTACTAATAATTTATTTTTATTTCGTGAAACATATAATATTTTCGGTTACTATGTATCTGCCTAACTAAAACAAATCTGGATGATTTCTAAAACCGGGTACACACTAGCGAGCTGTAACCGTTGTACGTTATGTTATCAAAAATCATAGTGTGGTTCGCAGTTCGCAGAACAGCGGACTGTACAGAGACGCCACTTTCGCGCGTGGTACAGATATGAGCGTGCGTGTAAAGATGTTGGAAGGAAAAGGAAAAGACCGTGCGCTCATCAGTAGCGCGGGCAATCGCGCGTTCCAAGATTACCTTTTACACGGACACTCTTCTATTGTAATGAAAACGAACACGAGCAATCCCGCGCGAAAGAAAGTTTACTTATAAAACGTCATATTGGCAATCCTGAGCGCAACCCTGTACGCTTCTGGTCACGCGCGATAGAGTCTGTAAAGGGGTCTATTCTAGCGAGTGTAGACTGTTTCACGCGTACACACTAGAACCTCTCTTGTGTCAATCACGTTACAATTACAGCTCGCTAATCAGTACCCGGCTTAAGAAGTAGATATATAAGATAAAGTGAGTGTTTTATGTTTTTCGAAGTTTAAGTGTTTATCACCGGAAGCATTGGTACTCTTTCCTCACACTATAATAACTGGTGTTATGACCATACTCTTTTTCTAGGCTGTCGGCATAATATCATTTCTAGATATTGTGGACTATTTTGAGGATTCTGTATCTTAGATTTAAGGCTCTTAGGTGTAAATAACGTCATTTAGTCCTGACCTAAGTCACACATATCTTTGTTGATTAAGCTAACGTGGCTTTATTAATACAAAGATCGAACATTCAGAAAAAATTTCATTGTTTTTAGTTTCCTTTGCTATTACTAGTACTTCTTCATTGGTAAACCTCTCGTTCTGATATTTGCTCGTTAGATCCAGTGTTTGCTCTTTGGTGCTTAATTGACCATACATAAGTATAAGTGTAATTTATAGTATAGTATATTCCAGCACGTAATGTTCACCGGTTTTTGAACTTCAGCCTCTGACCTCGGCCGACTATATCATTATCGGTGGATATTGAATTTCAAAATGATCTTCCAAGAAACTGACTAGAATCTAAAATACATACCCCAAATATTAACAATATGATTATTTATTCAGACTACAACATAAAGGTCTTGTGCTAGTAGCAAGCTTATTAAGTAACTTGATTGCTAAGTTAGTTAAAATAGTGACAAATAATTTTCTATTATCTTAATAACATCTTTCACTTACTTCCGTATTCTATAGACTTTCATACAGAAAAAAGAAATGTTTTTTGTTCACAGACGTACCAGAAACGGTGGTACGGTTAGGAACAAATCTTGATCCGAAGAATATTCGAGAAGGTTCTGATGTCTACTTCGATTGCATCATCAACGCGCATCCTTACGTTTACAAAGTGGAATGGAGACACAATGTAAGTAGTACTTATAGACTAGAAAGGGAACATTCCGCCCTACCTTAGCTTTATATACCACACCGGCCCCGCATATTGACGCCTACGTCAGTCCCCTTTAGACGGTGACTTTGTCACGCGTGATCAGGAGCGTACAGGATTGCGCGCGGGAATGCCTGCATACTAGGGGATGAATCCGGTTTTGCGCACTTTTTTATTAACAAAATATTTTTAGGCTGTCACTTCGACATTTAAGATTATAAATTAATCGGTATTTGTTTTAACAACATAAGTAACTTGGTGTAATTTATAGGTCAAAATCACACACGTAATTGCTTCACGTTTTGTATACCTAAACGTTATCGATAACGTGAGGTACTTTACATTTTTTAACCGACTTCTAAAAAGAAAGAGGTTCTCAATTCGACTGCATTTTTTTGTATGTTACGCGATAACTCCGGTATTTGTGAACCGATTTTCATGATTATTTTTTGTTGGAAAGAGGGTACCTCCATAGTGATCCCATTTCATTTTGAAAAAATCATCCACCTCTAAGTGTAGCTGATCACGCATGAACATTCATTTTTATAAATAGCGCCTAATTTTGCTTAAGAAGCAATTATTTTAATAATTGGTTTTGCTATTCTCCAATTCAAGGCGTTTTTCTTTCTCAATATACTTTGAGTAGTGAGAACCGATTTTTATTATCTCCTGTGTCAAGTCCTGTATACTGGCGAACTAGGGGATATTTCAATAAAACTTGGCAAATAGATGTGATTCCACGTACTTTTGAGGTCGGTTTTTTTAGTACTCTGTACTGAGATTATCGTAAACCTTAAGAATTGATTCAAGCTCTATGACTTTGGTTGGTACCGCATAGCAGTGACAGTGTTGAATGAATCACCTTAAAGAAGGAAAGAATACATAGTAAAATTGAGGACGTACACTGATTAGCATATGGTGTG
>NW_020653719.1:11445585-11498495 GCF_003589595.1 Hyposmocoma kahamanoa | reverse complement strand
TCCTTTGGGAACTATTATTGTATCTAAATAAATAAATCTCGAAAGTTATGACAAGGAATAAGCACTATTCTTGTACAAGCAACGTATTTAATACCGTCAAATCCATTCCAAATAATAAATCTACCCAAAAATACCATTCATTAAACACAACCGAAAATAGCGAATATCGAAGAAAGGGAGAATTACTTTGGAACTAAAAAACAACGATATTTCATTTCGTGAACAACAAATCCATGCACTTAGGAACTTTCTGTTCCGTTCGCCTTTTTTCCTTGTGACTTATTTTCGTTACATTGTATTTACTGACTCCTTTACGTGTTCCTTATTGAAGACTGTGTACGAGTTTTATTGTATTTCGAAGTAGTAGTTACGAACTCTTTAGACAATAATTACGTTGCGTTGAGGGAAAAACTTTAAGTACGGTCAACGGCGCGCTGGTTAGAGTGGTGACCCGTCGACTTTTAGCAGCAATGCAAATGCGATGCAAACGCGATGCAGTAGCGATACTGTCGCTAATCGTCTACCTTTATACACACGCGCGATTGCGTCGATACAAACGCGCAATTGCATCGATGCAATCGCCTATAAATGTTAAGCGTAGTGATGCAATCGCGCGTTTGTATCGATCGTCTCTGTATATTTAAAAGCTTTCAGAAAAATCTTAACTTTAGTTCACTGAAACGCGAGGTTATTTTAGGAGCACTAATCAAGTCCGATCACGTTCTTTTATTTGCTCTTTTTTAATGCTCCGTGCTGTTTTGACGAGGTCACTGACCGACAAGTTCAATATTAAATTCATTTATCATTCTCCTGAGCTCCTAACGATTGAACGTGCTTGGCATTTTTTGGCATTGTGGTCTGGAATAATATTGTCTACAGTGTTTCAAAGATGTTTGAGATTGTTCCGTAAAAGAGTAAAATTTGATAAAGGTTTACAGTTTTACTGACTGTCGCCATGATATAAAATTACTACACTTTTTGAGGCGGATCTAGATCAATGGGAGAACGGGTGCTATAAGGGGCTGGCGATAATAACAATGTTGATGATGATACTTTTTGAAGGTTGTTCATATTGATGAAGGTAATTCAGCCTCTATGTTCACTAATAACAATTTTTTTCAACTCAACAAGAATAATATTTTAGCACCACAGGTCTTTACTCTAAACAATGATAACGAATAAAAATAAAATTCTTTTTTTTTTCATATCAAATGACGGGACGAAGAAGTTAAGTTATTTCAGACAATCATTTGTTAGAAATAATAACAATAAGAAAAGTGCTTACAAATTAGTGTTAGTAGATATATTTGTTTAAATTTATCTTATTCAAATCACCTTCCCCATGAAACATTACCACATGGGAGAGGTAAAGTTTGCCAGCTACAGTTTGTAGGATGCTGTTCGGGCTGTCCCGCACTCTGCGCATCGGGGCTGTCTTTTTCCGGAGGATGGCAGCAAAACCATCCGTCTCGTACTCTGCAAACATCCCCGATGCACTGCAGAAACGAGGCAATCCCAATATCATCCTAAAATATTATTGTACTGTACACTCAGCGGCAGTTTGGTGTAGTCAACTCATAGGCTCCCGCTCCGCTTACTTCTTCTGTACATAATACCAAAGAAATTGTGTTATACCATTTGTTTTACTTTGGATCTGACTTATCCCTTTAGTAAGGTATTTTGCAGGATCTAACTAAAACATAAAATGTACGTTGGTTCCTCATCCGTAACGTCTTTATGTAAAAATATTGATATTAGCCCTTTTTTCCGGGTTGACGACAAATCGTAATTGCCTAACATGGCGTTTATTTCGAGTTTTAAAAAATTTTAACAATATATGTCAAAATTATTTTGTAGTCCTTATCAATAGCTGACATTTTCCAGTAGTCAACTTCTCCACAAAAAAAATAAAATCAGAGTTATGATTTTTTTTCTTAAAAAAATTACTTTAAATCGCTCTCCTATAAAATTGTCCAAATGCACGTCAGCCCTTTCGAGCTTCGATGTTATTATAGTAGATGTAGATACATATGTTATAATAGGAGAACTCATTGTCGAAGAATTCGTCCAGAGAAGTACTGCCACCTTACCTATTTCTGTCGCCAAGTAAGTATAGGTAAGGGTGCTGGTGAAATTACAGGCACGTGGGACTTGTCAACTTATGTCTCAGGGTAACAGGCGCAGTGGCAGTACCCATAAGTTGTTTGCGATTTAAAGCTCTGAGTGGTACTGCAACTGTTATGGATAGGCGTGTCGCTTACTACCAGGAGCACAACTTGTTCGCCCCGTCACCAATACCAATACTATAAAATATGAAATACTAATATTATAAAGAAAAAATCATATTATATTAATAATAAAAAGCTTTATTTATCTACTTTAAAATAACATCAATTTAGCCTTATAATATCATCTAAAGTTACTCATGACGATAAAAAGGTAAGAGTTTCAGCTTAAGCTGTTTTTGGTGAAACTTGATACATTTTGTATCTGGATACGGAAAAAATTCAAGTTGTTGATCGGTTTTAATTTCAGGTCAGCATTAATAATTATCTCTAAAAAGGTTTATAGCACTTCTAAATTATTTTCTATTACACACAGATTTTTTATATTCCATTATTTGTAAGCGCCGTGTCTTAGAACGACTTATAACAGGGTTGTTTGTGTATTTTATTAAATATCCTTCTTTTTTCATTAGGGTAAAACTCTTCTCCACAACGTGGGCCAAGGAGTCATCATCAGCAACCAATCGCTGGTACTACAAGGTGTCGGCAGGAGAACTGCCGGCAACTACACCTGCGTTGGCTTCAATGCTGAAGGCGATGGCGAAAGCAGACCTTTCTCATTGGATGTCTTATGTGAGTGTTATTACGCAAAATATTACAACCAAATGATTTACTTTTCATTTCGATGCCTTACTTTCTAAAAATCGTATCTTATAAAGAGTGTTATTCAGGAGATGGCAAAATATACTATTTATAATTACTAATACAAAGATCGAACACTCAGAAAAAATTCCTTCGATCCGGCCAGATTCGAGCCGACGTCTTCTAGCATACCGTGTCAGACACTACACCAACTAAACCACGGAACGGACTAGAACCATTCTATTAATTTTAAATATCTTAATGAAATTTTTATTGAATTGATATTCAATTATTTTTTTGTGAAATTAGTCCACTAGTTTGTTATAATTATTAATACAAAGGTCGTAGTGCCATCTATGAGAAATCTATGACAATGCCCCTAAAAAGTCGTTGAAAGACCTAGTACAAAGACACGACGCAAGCACATAGAAAAATTCGTGAGGTCCGTTGGTTCGTTCCGTGGCTTAGTTGGTATAGTGTCTGGCACGGTATGCAAGAAGACGTCGGTTCGAATCCGACCGGATCGAAGAAATTTTTTCTGAGTGTTCGACCTTTGTTTAAATATCTTATCAAGGGTGTTAATTTGATCGTATTATTTTAAGAATAGGTAAAAGCCAGTGTATGAATATGAAGGAAATGTGATATGAAATCAACCTGTAAAATTTGTATATGAAATCCATTTTTTGCATTCCAGTAACTTTGTGCTTTAAGATACGAGTTAGAGAAAGTAAGCCGACGAATAGTGAAACGAAAACTATGTACTGAAGGCTAATTATACAGCTTCTGCGTACTTGTATGACGAAAATCCGCGACAGTGAACCTTTTATCACTTTCAGGTGTTCTCGATCTATGATGTTTGAAATATAAGAAACTATTTTTCCGGTTTTAAATTTTGACTGGCAGTCAACCGTGACCATGGGATCTGTAAAGGGCCCGAAACGTCGGTTTGTTTGAAAAAACAAATATACGCGATTTAAATCGAGAAAAATAGTTTCATTTCCTATATGTAACAATCTCGAATACCTAAGAACTCGATAAGTTTGAAATAAATATTGTAAAAATGTATTCAGATGTATATTTACAAAGAGTTTCTTGCTCATTCCTCTCTTGAGAATTTGCCTTACGAATGAGCGCTAGAGTTTAATCAATATGACGATTTCAAATTTCATTTGCTTACTTAAAAGTGATTTGAATTTGTGTTATGGAAATCGGAAACAACGACGGTACCACAACACTCAGACCTGAGACAATAATATAAAAGTTAGTTTTTCTACACTGACCCGGCCTGGCTCTCAGTTGGCGACATCATGAAAATCGTATTATGGATTGTATAATACATTTTTTGCATTTCTGTAACTTTGTGCTTTAAGATACGAATTGGAGACAGTAAAATCGCAATTATAAATAGGTACATATGTGGTACACAGCTCCTAACTCCGGTGATAATGGGGAATCGGATTAGGTGGCCCTTCGTCTAGTGATGCCTGACACGCACTCTTGTAACTAGATACTATAATCGGCATATTGTGATGATAGTATCTCTAGTAACCAACACCGTGCACTTGATTAATTATAACTTAGTTGAATAGTAGCGTAAGTGCTTACGGTCTAAGCGAACGCGAGCCTATACGCCTAATCTGCAAAATTAGCGGTTCTCTGGTAATTGAATAGTATAGTATGATTGCGAGGTGGCTAACTTGACTATAATGCCCCAAATAAAACTCTCGATCCTATTTTAATCCCATTACAGCCAAGGTCTACAAGGAGTTTTTGTTTTTATTTGTAGCACGACATACTTCCTTACATAGGTCAGGTTCAAGTTCAAGCAAGGAAGTTACCTAACCGCTTACGCGATGCAGTCCTCCTACTGCAAAATGGCGGCTATTTGGTTTCGCAAATTAGAAAAGCATTCAGTTTAAATACAAGTTTTTATAAATAAAAATTATTATTCTGCATTGCTAAATAAATACCCTCCGTACTACCATCGAAAACATCTCAAATAAAATGCAGTAATACACCGTAAATCCCGCACTTAAAAAGCACTAATTAAATTTTTGGTGTACTTGGATAAATATGATAATTTTCTGAGGTTTACCAAGAAATTACTCCTTAAAGTATAGTTTATAAACATTTATATTCAGGGTAAACTTAAAAAACGCTACTTACGGTATGTTTTCAATAAATAAATACCGAAATCACCAGCCCAAACAATAACACACACGATTGTCGTGACGTATTTTTGAAGTTGTTTATTTTTTTTAAATGACAGACCCAGGCATTAAAAACTTTATGGTTTGCTAAAGTAGTTACCGAAATAACAATTAATATTAGTTATTTTCCCTGTTATAACGTCGATATCCGATAAATCGGTATAAAATCATCACCGGCACCTCTAGGTGTGGTATGCGTCCACGGCTGCATGTATCGCGTGAGCGGTTAAGTTCAAAACTAAAAGATTTGTTTAAAATATTATATAAGTCCAATTCGAAAGCGAGAACGTAAGAAATATCGCTTGTACACCTAGAGTTAAAATGATCCCTGTGACATTTAGGACCGTCATTTCTCAGATTCGGAACTGATACGAATTGGACGTAGTGCGCAAGTGAATGATTGAACCACTTGTTACAATGAATTAAGAATTACCCGTTTGTATGTTTTGACCATGGTTTGAAGTGAAAATAAGTTAAGCTTCTCAAATGTTATCAAATTACGTGATGCGTTTCTAATACATATATTTGAAGAACGTGAGTTCAGCCGAGTCTTTTTGTCGCACGTGAGAACTGACCTTCAAATTCATTTTTTATCAGAGCAATTAAGGAGTATAATCAATCGTCTATGGACATAGATCTGTTCAGTACCAATGTAAGCTCGATTCGACGTATGTCCGAGCAATATTTTACTTAATTACCTACCTCTCATTGATTCGTTTTCTGTGTGAGAAGATAACAGTGCGTGTAGTTGGTTGGGCTGTATGAAGTTTAATATTTTTAATTTTTCTCTTTTTTGACATATTTTTAGTGGCAGTAGAGCTCCCAGTGAAAGAGTTCGTCCAGGGAAGTTCTACCACCTTACCTATTTCTGCCGCCAAGCAGTAATGTCAGCATTATTGTATTCTAGTTTTGAAGGGTAAGGTTGGCATTACGGGCACATGGGACTTGTCAGCTTATGCCTCAGGGCGACGAGCGCAGCGGCAGTGCCCCTTAGATCTTTGCGATTTAAAGCTCTGAGTGCCAGTGCAACTGTTAGGGACAGGCATGTAGCTTACCATCAGGCGGCTTGTTCCTCCCGTCAGTTTGATATTATATATTAAAAAATAAAATAAAATATGACGACATTTACCCGGACTATGAACACTCATTGATGTCGCTGATGAATTGATTTTTTTGTATTTGGAGGGAGCGAAATCCACAGAATTTAATAACAATAATAATAATAACGTTTACTGCAAAACATGTTGTTACATAATAGTTCTTATAGTAGTTTACAGTATCAAACATGTACCCTGCAAGGGCGTAGCAATGTCAATTTTTTAAATACACATTTTGATTACCATTAATTAAAATATCATCATTAATTATATCATATCATAATTAAATCTAAACAAAATATTTTCTGAAAAGTCAATGAATTAATTGGAAAATGAATGTCAAATTGAAGTCTAAAGTATTTCAAAATAAATTAATCGTCAAATTATTCTAGAATTATATAATAATAGTCATAATATTTGTCATTTTATTAAATTACATAATTATGTCATATTTTTTATAAATATAGTTAACATATCAAAATTCCTTTTTTATGACGTTATGAACAATTTTCCTTGTCATTAAAAAAATCTTGCAATGAATAGTAGCATTTTTGAGACAGATGTTTACTAAGTTGATTTTTAAACATTTTTACGCTATTTATCAGTTTTAAAAAGTGAGGGAGTGCGTTATAAATTTTAGTTGACATCGAATATGGCCCCAATTTAATGAGTTTTATTGTTTTATGTTTCTATTTAGTTAGATGTAGAGTAGGTTTAGTGATAATGATGAAGTAATATCTAATTATAACCATAGCTTGTAATTAGCGCATTAGGTTTCACTATAATGTGGGCAGGGTAGAGACCACGAACCAGAAGGCGTTTAGTGGAACGGCCTCCTAGTAGATGGACGGATGACTTGGTAAGGGCGGCGGAACTTACCAAGACTGACTAGTCTGGAAATCTTTGAGGAAGGCCTATCTTCAAGACTGTACGTCTTCCGGCTAATATGATGATGATAATGTTGACAGTGGTAAGGTTTCTGAAGTAAACACGTTTAATTCTAATATTTCTGTGCAGACGCTCCAACATGCAGGAGTTCCCAGCAGCGCGTCCACGGAGTAGCGAAGCAGGAGCGAGCACACATCACATGTCATGTCGATGCCAACCCACCTGAAGTTACGGTGAGAGCTTTTTAAGAGTTACTAGGTGATGTTGGCACTGTGTCAAATTTTATTATCTTAGTGCAGTCACCATCTGCTAGACTTAGTATTTGGAAAGATCTAATATTTTGATGCCAAAATTATTTAAAAGGGAAGCTTTGAAGTCATAAGTAAATAAACTTTCATACAAAAAGGTGTAGTACCATTGTACATGATGATTATTTCAAGAGGAAGATTTAAAGCGTTACAAAGGCTAGCAAGAGTCTCAGAACAAAAATAGGATTCAAATTATATTTAGTAGAATGGTTTATATTTGGACCTTATGTGTATAGCCAGCAGAAGGTGTGGAATGTACGAAAAGTTATATCAATGCTATTCGCTCGTAATCACGAACACACACCAGTCCACCGCCTAAGACTAAGAACTCCGGTGCAGTTTTCAATCACACCCGCCACGGATGCAGAATATCTGTTTAAGTCAATACTCACGATACCGTAGGTTTATGCCGCAACAGACCGCAAACTTGGCGGGAGATAATCGCAAATCGCACAGTTACTTAGGATCGATCGACTTCGTCATTTAAGTCCCAGACATCGCCTTGGTATACACCAGAAAGCAGCCAGCTCGTTATGAAGTAATTCATCGTAGAATTAAAAGAAGTAGGCCTAAAACATTCTGGGCGCATCAAGAAAGAAACCGTTATGGAGTTTTTGTTGTTCTTATTAATAGGTTAAAAAAACGTGAAGAAACTGACGTATTTGACGGCCGCCAAGTGCGCGGTTCTACTAGTACCTACCCTACAGACGCTGCGGTTGACGCGAGCAACCGTCTCCGCCACACACGTAAAACGCGTCGTAAAATGTGCTACTAAATTTTACATACATCCACGCGGAAGAAAACTATAATGGATATGCCTTTGGTCTCGATTACTATCAGCACCACAGTCGCCAAAACTCGCGCATTCATAATTTGAAACATTATGAAATTTGATAATGAATGGTCGTAGTTTCTAATTTTAAAAAGAAATAAAAAAAATGTTGACTGTTAATATAATTTAAACTCTACGCTGTTGGCATATTGTTGAAAGTTCAATACCTATTATCGTAAGTTACGTTGTTTTGATTTTATACTGAAATTTCAATCAATGTGCTACCATCTAGCGGTCAACAGCTGAATAAAGACGAATTCGAGATGTTTACTTTAATTTTCCAAAATAGAAACGACCATATTACAGTGACATAAAGTTTAATTTCGTTTTGTAACAAAATTACTACAATGAACAGAAAATTGAAAATTTATTAAAATTGAATAAAATAGGACTAAACGATGAAATGAATTATCACCATTAATATTACAAGTGCGACTGTAATTTTTGCAGTCCAAAGTAGCGAAACAAGGTATTTTTCTACGATTTTCGATGTATTGCGCGAGAAAATTGATACCACCATGACGTACAAATTAAAAATGGCGGACTGAGTTCAAGTATGTGGAACTTCACGTACTGTTGGCATGCGTGACATGCAAACTAAGTACTTCTCTGTATTTATTGTTCTCTGCATGTCCATATTCTACGGAAGCCGCGGCAGACGCTGGTGAAAACCGCTCCTTGAGTCAAACAAACATTGGCTGGAAATATAGTCGTTATTTCAAAACTTTACGATTGTAATAAGTTACACGCTGAAAAATCGACTAAGTTCCCTGGTCTGAGAAATTTGTTTTACAATGAATAAAATCAATATAATGGCAATGAAATCCAAGATTAATGACTTTTATCACCAAACTTAAATTCACAATGTTCAATCCTATTCATACTCCCAAAAACCTATAAAACTCATGAATATATTTATGAGTAAATCGCGTCAAGATTTTGGCTTGATAAAAACCACTTACGGCCGAACTTCCCTAAGTACGAAGTTGGTCCCAATCCTTAGGTAAATTTCTTGAGAATTTCTAGCTTTGTACATAAATAATGAAAGGACATTACAATAGGCTTAACTTTGCCAAATTCCGATTTTATTATTTATATCCATTCTCAAGAGAAATTAGAGGACCGAAAATAGCGTTCTGGAATGTTAAAGTAGAGTGTTGTTATTTCATACAAGTATATTATTTATATTAGTTTCTCTTTTTCTTTTTGACGAGGGGTTTTTTACTGTTATGAACTTCACGGCTTTTATCGTATTTGATGTGGGTGTTGACGTATTTGAATTTCTTCATATTGAGATTTGTAGTTGTATTGTTTTTGTCCGACTGAATATAATATATTTATCAGGAAAATAGCACCAAATATTTATCTCGCTCAGATTGCAAAATTGAATTCACCTACGAGTAGCGACGTAACCACATCATTATCAACATTAAGCCCTCGTTATACTGGATGCAGGTCTCCTCTAATGAGAGGCTTTAAGTCGTAGTAAACCACGCTGACCTAATGCGAATTGGGAATTTCACAAGATTTTCAAGGGTTGTGAACCCTCTTCAACACCCATGTGCGCTACATACATACTAACATAATATTATAACAGGTGAACTGACTTTATGAACATCTTCTTTTCATACTTTAATTTAAACTTTTACGATTTTCACACATTATTTGTTTGTTTTTTCGGTACTTAATCATGTATAAAACATATTCTAATTACTTCGACGTTTTCGATGTATTGCAACATCCGTGGTCTCAAATTGGTCTGGGTGTCAACATCTTCTAGCCTAGGTTTTAAGCTTTCATCGTCGTGGGATCCAATCATCACTAAGCGACATCAAGTATCGTCCGACAAGTCGCCGGATGTCGTAAGTGTTGTGTGTCGGTCTGGTGACAACCCTAGTGTATAAATAAATAATGAAGACAAGTGAAGATGAGACACCCGCCTCTTCAGTCCCTTGGAGACCACAGACGTTGAAATCGTGTTTTTCAGTGTTACCCATAGTACAGTTGATATGGAAAAAAGTAATAAATAAGCGTAAAGCAGTAAAAATACGTCCGAAACGTCGAGGTAATTAAAATATGTCTTATACATGATTAAGTCCCGAACTAAAAATCAAAAAATCTTCTTTTTAAGTAGAGATCAATATAGACTGGTATTTTTTGTCATGTAAACTAATCTTTTTTGTTGTTCCCCAATCCAGTTTCGATGGACCTTCAACAACACGGCAAATAGTAACGAAGTGAGCGATTCATACGTGTCAAGAACAGGAACCAGTTCCACAGTCACTTACACTCCTCACACTGAAATGGACTACGGCACTCTCTTATGCTGGGCCCATAATAGGATCGGGAAGCAGAGAGTGCCTTGTGTTTATCATATCATTGCTGCTGGTAAGTTTTATCACATGTCATATTATTACTATGTATAGATGAACTCAAATTTTAAATTTCTTCGGTTACGTCACAAGACGGGATATTTAACTCTATATAGAATCTTGTACACGACGTAGTAGGTGGTGCTAGACCGCGCGGAAGGTATTCATGCAAAAGACCGATCTTATAGAATCTGCTATGAGCGGTCGTGCATCAAAGACACCAGGAACGGACGGATGGTGAGATATGGTGAGACGAATCACATTAGCCCCTGACAAAAGGAAAAAGAAGAAGATAGAAGAGTCAATTTTCTTGTCCCGTGTTTAAATTGCTTCTGGCTGAATACGATGTATGAAAATGAGAACTTATTTTGTTTTTTTACATTTACATTACAAAACATATTTATATATCATTAAAAGTTTTATTTTGTAAAGGCACATACATTGATCATTAACCACTAGCAAAAATGTGCTTTAACGTAATGAAATACGAGCTATTGTTAACGGACTTTATGTAGGTAATTAAGATTTAGATGGGTAATTATACGAAAACGGAGTCAGACAAAGTTTGGTGCCTCGGATTCGACCGGATTGAAATTCAGAGCACAGAAAATTTTGTTCAATGTGATGGAGAAGACGGGAAGTACGAGTAGATACTATGTGGCTTTTTTGTTTTTTTGGAGCTAGGCTGTTGTCGGTGAAGTAATCGTCAACCATCTCGGTTCAGAGCTCTAACTTTGAGACTTTAGACTCGACATTAGTTTTTCCACCCTTCTTCTTCTAATCGTATCGTTGGCATCATTGACTTACAAATAAATGGACGACGGGTCTAATACAAAAACCACGAAATAAATGTCCCAAGTCAACCTATTTAAACGTAGTGACATGTAAAGGACTATGAAAAAGCTAAAACGTTGAATTTAAATTGTAATATCATCGCAGTACTGTCTAATTTTGCTTGCTTCGCTGTCAATCGAACAAACGAAGACTAAAGCGTGAATGACGCTCTGTATACGATTTTAACGTCCTATAAGTTCGGACACTTTTTAGCGCAGACCCGACGTCCATATAATTGCAAGTCAATGGTTAGCATACAACACAGTGCTTGTCATCGTGGTGACAAGATTTGGCGTACAATACCGATTGCATACATAGGGAAGGCTTCTTTCTCCAATCTGTTCATCCATTTATCTGTTCTAACTACCTTCGTCGTGGTCTTCCCCGGTCTCTTTTTCCTTCGACCTTCCCTTCTATAATGTTTCTAAGAAAATGGTCGTGACGTATTCTAATATCCAAACATTTGGTTATCTGGCTTTATTTGAGATAAGTAGGCTTAAAATTCTACCTCAGACGAAATTCAGTAGATTTACTGATCGTTTTATAATCATCATATTTAAAATTATAAAGCTGTACGTGGTACCTGGAGTCAGACAAGATCGTTTTCGGTCCTCTCTGATCCCACTTTACAACTTCTTAATCGTTTTAAATGGAATTTTCTGCTTGATATAGGTCAAGTAGTGCTAAAGGAGATACGGAAAGTAAAAAGGTAAAACGAAAACAAAATTAATTACCCGGTAAACTCATTAGCTAATTTAACGCTGCTACAATTTGCTGAAACAAAGACCTATGTCCGAACTCACACTGCTCCTTCTCTAATTAACCAAATTTAAAGTTAACTGCAGTTGGAAATCGAACTTCGTAAATAAGTGAAGTGAAACTAACTGAAACCGTTTGGAGAACTATAAATTGCTTCTACGTCGAACCAGCGCGATTTCTCTTGCGTCTTATACAAAAACGAATGAGGCAACTTGCCGTTTGTTCAATGAGAATAATATTAATATTGCTATTGTGAATTTCGATGGAAATTTATTGTTCTCTATGCAATTGCAAACGTTTCTACGAGATGCTAGAAAAATGAATTCGAATTCTGTTTATATTTTGTTTCTTGTTTTATTTTCTTCATACCTTTCATTTTAGAAATTTAAGAGTGCACAATGAAGGCACAAAGAACTTAATTTGTGACTTAATTTCTACTCTGTTGGAAATTCTTTCGTCGTTACGTATTTTGATGTAGCCTCTTCATTTGTTTTTAATATTTATCGAATTGACGATTTGTTGACTGTTTTTCTATAGCTTCATTATTCTTTGTTACATAATAAATATCTATATAGATACTGTTCACTGGTTGCAACAGTTGCGCGCTTTTTATTTGTTTTAATGTCAATTTTGATACTATTCTCTATTTCTATGGCCTCAGCTAGAAACTCAATTATAAAGTGTCTTGTGTGGTAGATACACGATATATGTTAGCCGACTTCAAAAACAGGGAGGTTCTCAATTCGACTGTACGTTATTTTTGTATGCATGTTACGCGATAACTCATTTGGGAACCGATTTTGATGATTCTTTTTTTGTTGGAAAGGGGATACGTCAGTAGTGGTCCCATTTAATTTTGAAGAAAATCTACTACTTATAAGGATGGCTGTTCACGTATGAAGACTTATTTTTATAAATAGCGCCTAAATTTTATAAGGAACAATTATTGTAATGGTTGATTTTGCTATGCTCAAATTGAAGGCGTTTTTCTCTTAATGTACGTTAAGCACTGAATACCATTATCTCCTGTGTCCCATAAGTCCCGTACAGTGTGCCATAAGTCCCTTAAGTTCCGGTAACCGATTTCAATAAAATGTGGCTTCATGAACTTCATGAACTTTTGAGGTCAGTTTTGTTAATACTCTGTACTGGGCTCAAGTTATCCTGTTTTCCTAAAATATTGGACTCCAAATCATAGAGATTTAAAGATTCTACGAACGAAATTAGTCGACAACTTTTTATTCTTAAATAGAATAGTTAGAAAATTTCACATAACACATAATCTGTATCATATACTTCATATTATTTTTATAACTTTCATGTGGTAAAAGTGTTAAGGTTTAATATATAATAAAACAAAATTATTCCTATGTATGATGGAAGTACACCCAGTCATTGACAACTGGCTACGCATTGGCAGCAATGTGCAAGCGCGTCCACCGCCCCAGCATCGAGGACTTTCATCTTTCCGACAATGCGCTCAGGATGCTGTTCGTACAGTGCGTGATACGCATATAGCAGTCTACTGCTCCTTGTGAAAAAGTTCGTCAAGTACTGCTATCTTACCCATTTCTACCGCCAAGCAGTAATTTGAGCATTACTGCGTTCCGATTTGAAGGATGAGTGCTGGTGAAATTACAGGCACGTGGGACTTGTCAACTTATGTCTGAAGGTGATGGGAGTGCTCTTTGCCATTTAAAGCTGTGAGCTTGATATTATAAAAAAAATATGGTAACTGTTTATGTTGCATTATCTCTTGCACACAGTATGTTTAAGATTAACATGTCCCTTTTTCAACACTAATAAATAAACATTTTCCCAGGTCGTCCTGATCAAGTCCACAATTGTACAGTGGTGAACGCCTCGCTCACATCGTTTGGAGTTAGGTGCTCAGAAGGATTCAATGGAGGCATGCCACAATCGTTCCTGTTAGAAGTTCGACAGATTGTCACACAGGTTGGTATACAAATTGTCTAAAAAAATTCAAAGCCTTTATCGCGAATTTATTGCATGTCGTATCTCTAATCACTAATTGTCATGACAGACGTTTTTGTACTATTTGTATTATAACTTGTTGATAGATCGCAATATATAAAGGTTACATAGAAAATACTACGCCCTGAAAAAATATCTGATGTTCTGTAATCATTTTATTCTAACATGCTAGACAACACTGCAACTACAACCTAGTCACAAACTATACTATGAGTGCCGCAGCAACGGATTTCGTTACCCTTGCGGGCAACACACCGACCAAAAATCATTTTATCAATGTTAATTTCCCAAATGGTCCTACCGGTAATCGAACCCGAGACCTCTGCATTTAGCACCCTCAGTGCAAACCGTTGAGTCATTGAGCTTGTCATATAAAGAAAAAATATAATAAAGTATATTTCAATATGCGTGTCATTCCACCTTCAAAAGGATCAGTTACCGGTATTATCCATTTTGATATCCCAATACCGGTGTCAATGGAAAACCGATATATTCACCTAAAGGTACCGGTACTCAATAGCGGTTCCCGCAACGATACTAGTTCGCTACGTGTAGCTACAGCCGTAAATCAAGTTGAGTATTTAATTGCATTTAATTAATTAAATATGAAACAGAAGCATGGAAGATACATTTATTCTAATAAAATAGTTCAACTAATTGTTACACAATAACTTATATAATGTTGGAAGTCCTATTATTTTGTGGAAAGAAAATTAGGCACTATTTAACTGAAAATGTATTAATTTATTTTTTTCGACATCTTTCTTTAAAATACGCAACTGACGAAACCTTAAAATCGACATGACACGAGCTTGCGTTATAGACAATTATGTATACAAACTCTAATACCCCCTTTCAATTTCAAGTTTGCTAACAACTTTAAAATTGTTACAAATGAAATTTGGTGCCTACCTACCTATCAAACCAAATTAAAACAAAAAATAACAGACATGTGACATTTGAAAAATAAATAAACAATATGACGTTTCGTTAAAACTTATAAAATGTTCACAAAACACAACTTATCTTTAAAATAATTAAATTTCACTCTGTATATACGCTATATTTTCTTTAGTCTCCACATATTTGACACTCAACATCTTCTTGTCCACAATGTCTTTAATGAAATGTACCTTTATGTCTATATGCTTCGACCTCTTGGTATTTTCATAGTTATGTATCATCTTAATTGCGCTGGTATTATCGCAATATAGAACTGTCTCAAATTTAACTGTATCACTGAACTCTTCATTAAGTTCTTTTACAAATAATAATTCGGAAGCACATGTGGCCGCAGCTATGTATTCAGCTTCGGCAGTAGACTGGGCCACGATTAGTCTAGTAGTAGTCTTAGACGCCCAAGAAATTAGGCTTGAACCATGATAAATAGCCATACCGGTAATACTTTTTCTGTCTTTATCTCAGGCCCAATCTGCGTCTGACAAGCTGATAAAAGTGTTACGTAACTGTTGCCGATACATTAAAACTAAAGTTGAAGTTTCTTCAGGTATCTTAAATTTTTTTATCGGCTTTCCATACTTTTTCCGTAGGTTTATCTGAGTATCTGCTCAAAAAAGATGTTGCATAACAAATATCAGATCTGGCAACCATGCTTAAATAATTCAGACACCCAATTAGTTCTCTGTATGGAACATTCTTTAATATCTCCTCCGATATATCGCTACCTTGAAAATTGTTCTCCATTCCTGTTTCACTTGTTTTGCAGTCAACCATGTTAAATTAAATAAATATTGTTTGTGACATATATAACGTGTTTTCATTTCGTGTAATATCAATACCCAGATAGCTGGTAACATCTCGTAATAATTTCACTGTGTTTTCTATTTTCATTGAATCTCCGATCAACAATATGTCATCCACAAACACAACTAACCAAATGTTATCTTCTGAGTACAAACAAACATCACATTTTGATCTCTTCATTTCTATTTTCTCGCAAAATTTGTTAAATTTTTCGTTCCATCACTTTGGCGATTCTTTAATCCATAGAGAGCTAGAGAGGGCAATATTACACTCCACGCCTTACTTCCAAATGTGACCAAATTGTTAATTTTATTTATTCCATACATCACATTTGCCGGTGTGTCACCACTTAGTGCCGTAGTTGGCGATCTATTTAACTGATACGTAGCACAACATAAAGCTGCATCCCATAAACATTTCGGTAGATTGCTATTTATGCATAAAGCCCGTGTTTTCAACCATCAGCGTTTTATTCATTCTTTTAGCTACGCCGTTTCATTGAGGTGTATAGCTACAAGTAAATTCCTGTTTTATTCCATTTACGCTACAATAATATTTTAGTTATTTTCCCTTAAATTCTCCGCCATTGTCCGTTCTTATACTTTTCACATTTATATTGTTTCGTTTCATTCTGTTTAGATACTGTATTATATACATACTGACTTCACTTTTTAGTTTCATAATATAAACCTCAGTGAAATGCGAATGATCATCTATTATTGTCACATAATACTTTTTACTATTGTTTGTTATTGGGCCGCCTATATCATAGTATACAAGTTCTCCAATGTTTTTAGTACGAGGCAAATCCTGTAGTTCGAACGGCTTCCTCATTGCCTTCGCTTTTATACACGTCTCACACAATTTTTCTGATAGGGGCAGGCCTAGTACTCTCATGCCTCCGAAGTTATGGTGACCTAGCCTTCTATGCCATACATTTGGATCGATTAACTTGGTTAAGAAAGCTTGGGTACCGTTTTGATTCAATGTAAAACGTATCATGAATAGGTTTTCGTTACTTTTGCCACACATGGTTCAGGTAATCATGAAAATTTTAGCAATATCTCTTTCAAATACAACTTTCATCCCCTTATTTAATAATCTTCTTACTGACAGTAAATTGTGTGAGAGTCCGCTTACTATTAGAGTACTACTGTTTCTTCTAATTTTCTGACAAGGCTATCAAATTTGTTAAAATATTCGGTCAGCTCTTCATTTTCTGTACATTTAAAAATCAGTAATTTCTTGTGTAAGTAAATTGCCGATAGTATGCTTATTTGCTCATAAATTTTCCGAAAATTGTCGATCATTTCTTTGGCTGTTTTTGCATTCCGTACATATTCAATGTGTTTATCTGTAAGGCATTGTACAATAATATTTTTGGCTTTGACATCTTTGAGAAAAAATTCGTTGTTTTGTTTTTCATCCATTTTGTCTTGTGACGACTTTTCTAAAACTTTTTTGCCTTGCTTTTCTTCGAAAATACATGATAATCTAAATAAAAATTGTTATTGTTTTTGCCTGCTCACAATTTGTTTTACATTGTTTTTTTTTTACTACTTTCTATTCTTTTCCAATCTGGCTGAGTGGGTTCTGTGGGCCTATAACCTTTTGGAAGTCCTATAAGTTTGTGGAAAGAAAATTAGGCACTATGTAACTGAAAATGAACCATTTTTTTTTTTGCCATCTTTCTTTGAACACAAATACGCAACTGACGAAACCGTAAAGTCAACATGACACGAGCTTGCGTTATAGACAATTATATATACAAATTCTAATATATAACACCGCGCGGTATTATATAGGTTTTAATTATCCAATTAATACCGATACCAGAAGATCCGTGAGTCGATTTCTTGAAAATATAAGTATAATTGAAGGTATCACCGCAAAAGTGGCCTACCTTCAATTTTTTTTTCAGTATTACTTTCAATAATACTAAAGTATATTTTATATTTATAGATGGTATTTTCAGGTATAAAAAATATTTAATTATTACAAAATTCAAGTACTGGTACCGTAGTAAATTATTAATACTAGTTCCTGAAAATACCGATATTCCAAGCTCTACATTTGAGTGAATGCGTTTGGTTGAAGCATCGTGCTGGAAAGATTAGCCAGTCTAGGTGCTATGTTACCGTGTCTAGCTACTACCGGTATGCGCCTGGAGGAGGCTCTTTCCGTTGACTCGTCTCTTAATGCAGCTACAGATAGTATAACTATATTTAGATAATAAAGGATCTTCTAATAAGAGGTTTCATTTTGATATGTAAAAAACAAGTATTTTTAAGCGAAATCATCGGATGCAAAGAGGACGATATGCCATTAATAATGGAAAATAATATCAGTCAAATGGACGCCACGGCTGCGCTTGCAGAACCATATTCTTTTCATCAATTTTTCCATCAACAATTCGCACATTTGCGGCTGTATGTCTTCGATAACTTCACGAATTCCATCCTTGAGATTTTAAATCAATTGTGGGCCTTTGACATAGACCTTATCTTTCACGTAGCCCCAAAGAAAAAAGTCCAAAGGTGGTAAATCACAAGATCTCGGTGGCCAATTGTGATCGCCCCTTCAAGAAATCACACCGTCAGGAAACTTTTCATGCAAAAGAGAGAACTGAGCTCAACACAGAACTGCAATAATTGACGTGTTCGTATTTTTTTGGGAATTACTTATTACCTACATTTTTAAATAAACTGGTTTTATTTCCAGAAAAAATCATTTAGTTGCTACGACACAGAGATACTAAACTCACATTATGGTGAGAATATTGGTCAAAATTTGTGCACGTTAAGTAATTTTAGTACTTGAGTGTTACGAGCACAAATGTCATAATTGCATGCTATTGGCTAATTTAAAGTGTCAAGCGCTACACACGTCTACCCAAATGCGATAAGTGCATAGGCTTTCATTTTAATTGACCGATAATTCTGCAAGCTTATTGTAATAGCTATTGAGTTATAAAGTAAATTACTACCTAATAGTTACACTGTTTTATAAATGCAATGAATTAACCATACAAAGCAAGTTGTTTCTGGAATTCGAAATCAAATTTGAAATTGCTCAACTGTAAAACTTCCAAAAGTGAAGTTAATACAAGTGTGTGCCTAGGCCATAGATATAAATATATATATATCAATACAGTCCTAAAATAAAATAAAAAATCGTCAAATAAGAAGAAGATTAAATCTTCACCAAGGGTCTTACCGTCCCCACTTCAGTTAATTAGACGGTGTTAAACAAAATCTTATTACTCAGGCTTTACCCACTCGGGATCTGTTGAGCTTAATTTAGACTGTATTTTAATAACAATAAAGTTTAATGTACCAGACAATTACACTGTTTACACCGTTTCAACAACACAGGTGTATAGTCTCTCAAATAAATTATACCCTTTTGCGAATGGACGTAACTTACAGTCATGACGGCTAACAGTTATTTCGTCATCATCATTTTGAACCCATTGTGTTATATTACACAATAGGTTCAATTTATTATTAAGTTACATATTGTAGGTTTTGCCCTAGATTGGCAAAACAGACACAGGTTTGAGTCCTGCCAGATCGAAGGAATTTTTGTTTGTGTTCGATCTAAGAACGGTTACATGCGATGCGGCGATAGCGGCCATGCAAACGCGATGCAGTATCCAATCGTCTACATTTACACGTACGCGCGACTTCAGGCAGCGATGTAAACGCGCGACAGTATTTATAATTGCTAGGAATTAATATATAAAATACTAATTACTTTATTCATAAATCATATATATCAATAGGTACTTTGTAAACTTTATAATAGTCGGCTAGGTAAGTATTACGTCTACATAACCCAATTATCTATTATTTACCTGTTTAGACCGTGGCAGAGCTAGCCTAAATAACAAGGGTTTATAGAAATATTCTTTCCACCTGCCTTTACTAGCCTAGCAACGTTTTGTTATTAAACATTCTGTATCGAAATTGACTAGAGTATAGATTAGTATTATACTGTTCTTGACGACGGCAACGGCGCGGACGCGGGCGGCGGGACATGAGCGTTGCGCTTCAATCGCGCGAGCAGGGGATGCGCGTTATGGCAGTCGTAGTGTCGTCCTGTTGTTTACGTACGTTTATTTTTCGATCAATCAAGTCGAGATGTCGTTGAAAGAAATAACTTCAGCAGTTTTAGAAAGACTACCAATATGGAACAGCAAAATTATTAATTCATTACATTTAACTGTTATTTTTGTTAATTGTTTTGTTAAGAATTCCATCGTAAGTATTTTAAGCCAATCACTAAACGCCGATAAACGAATCCGTACGATAATACTATTTAAATACATTTTATTATTTTACTTGTCCCAAGGTAAGGTACATATATTTTCCTGCTGGAAATACTATTCGTTCATAATCAAAATTCGATTCCAATTCTGGCTTTATATTTTCAAGGATATAGTCAAACGTCTCCGGGTTTAGTCTGTGATCTCCGTAATTTAGGTGAAACTTTCTTTTCTTTGTTTTGTAGTACGTGTTCACATCTTTTACCCATAATAACTAAAATAATAATAATAAATAAAAGAACTACTGTAATAATGTAAGTACAGAGAACTAAAAAAAAACCTCAAAAGTTTGTGAACTTACATATATTTGCCAAGTTCTATGGAAATCGATTACCGGAAAGTACGCAAACCCGGATTCATTCCCTAGTTCGCCACTATACGAGACTTAACACAGGAGATAATGGTGTTCACTGCTTAAAGTATACTTAGGGAAACACCCGTCAATTGGAGCATAGCAAAAACAACCATTAAAATAATTGCTCCTTATAAAATTTAGGTGCTATTTATAAAAAAAGGTCACGTCGCTGTATCGACATCGCGCTCACACTCTCGTCACGCGAACAAGGCAGCTTCACCGCATCGCTGTCGCCACCGCGCGGCTGCCGGTCGCTGTTGTCCAGTTCGCTGTCTAACAAAGATCGATATGATATAATTATTAATATTAAATTAACAAACTAGTGGAGTAATTTAACAAAAAATAAATTAATATTATAAATTATTAGCAAAACATTATGATATTTATTAAAAATCAATATTATGAATAATTTTGTTCTATAATTATTTTATAACTAACACTAGCTTCAGTATTTTTCTTACTAACAAATATTATGGATGATAGGGTATTTGAAATAAACGGTTTATTATTACAATTTATGCCCTCCCTGTGTTACAATATGAATAATTAGTTTTCATCAAAATTGTAAGCTTCTTTTATTAGTGTTGTGAAGGACGAGCTTACGTCTAAAAACATTATTGGGTGTTTCTGAATAGTTAAATCTATTTGTCCCGAACCATTTTCTACGTCTGAAGCTCAATTGTATAATACCTGAGTCGCCCAAGTTCTTAAGAACAAAAGACGTGCTGAGAGTCCGTAACGAACGGTTTGCCGTCAATCTTATAAAGTAGAAAATGAATTTAATTTACTTCCGGCTACAACAGATGCTTATGTAATCTCCACAACACAGTCAAAAATAGTACCAGTGTGCCTTCTTCTTCAGACTTTAGTCAACCACTGTTGAGTGTAGGCGTCGAGTATATAACTAGAAATAGAGGCGAAATGAAATTTAAACTATTCTGCCATATCATTACGGTGACAACTGCGCTCCGATTGGCCAGCCCGAATTCGAAAGAATTGACGTGTGTCGTCAATTGTTTCACTTCAAACTGTACTATACAATAGTATATTGTAATAATATGTAGTATAAATAATACAGCTAATAGTTTTTTGATTTTAATTTTCTAATTTACGGTTTCAGCGCAAAGGAGAGTTGATATTTAAAAGTGATATAATGGCCATTTACCTGATGAGTTGCCACGGACGGATGGCCCTTATTTTGTCCCTATTTCTGGTTATATACTAGATGAGTGTAAGCCTCCTCATTTGTACGCCATCCTTTCTGATTTGGACTATCTGCATTCAGGTTATTCCGGTTACTTCTCTTATATCGTTCGTCCATCTATTTCGTTAAATTTCTGGTTCAATTTCCGGCCGGGTCAATGTAGAAAAAGTAACTTTTCTGTGTGGGTGTTCGTTGTATCGTCGTTGTGTCCGTGTTTTTTTTGTATAATATCAAGTGACGCGACGAACAAGTCGTGCACCTGATTGTAAGCTACGCGCATGTCCATGATAGTTGCAGTGATACTCAGAGCTTTAAGTCGCAAAGATCTGAGGAACACTGCTACGACAGCGCCCGTCACCCTGAGACATAAGTTGACAAGTCCCATGTGCCTGAAATTTCATCAGCACCCTTACCCTTCACAACCGGAACGCAGTAATGCTCACATTACTATTAGGCGGCAGAACTATGTAAGGTGGCAGTACTTCCCTGGACGAACTCTTTTACAAAGAGCTCTACTGCTGCTAAACTAAATTTCCACAACATAAGTGCTACTTATTTTGGGATCAGAGCACGTATGTGATATTGTCTAATATTTATATTTATTTATTTATATAGTCCTCTTGCGGCTGATACTTCTGTCACTGGTTATTGGTCTCCTGCTGCTCCACCGGTCATCGGTTTTGCGACTCATATGACCCACCTATCTCCATTTTCTTCGTATTTGTACATAGTGTAGTAAATACAACTTCAGTATTGCAATTATCATCAATTTATTTGGCACTAATATTATAAAGCAACATTATAAGCTATCAATTAGTCTAGCAATGCTATACAGTATCTATAGGGTCCATAAAACTAATACTATTGATTATTGCGAATAGCATCCTTAACATCGACACCATAAAGGTGCTATTAACAGATTAACCAAATTGTATGTGTATTGCCAACTATTACTGAGACGTGGTCATTCACTATAGGCCTCATAAAAAGGTCATACAAAAGAACAATGGAGTTTCTCTGCGAGATCGAATCGCAAATGAGGATATCCGCTATGTTAATGTTTAATATTTTGATCCGCTTTGGATTAAAACTGTTTTAATTAGTTAAATTAAATTGATTATTGACTTTACTCATGTTTTTTAACGTCATTTTGCTATCGTTCGTATCGTATGAGTATAATAAATTTTAGTTCTTCTTATAACCGTTAGGGTCGTTGCATAGTTTAGTAAACGTATTTATAAATATTATTTTTAATCGACTTTAAAAAAGGAGGAAGTTCTAAATTCGACTGTATCTTTTTAAGTGTGCGTTACGCGATTACTTTTTGAACCGGGATTTTGCTGATTCATTTTTGTTGGAAGGAGTACCTGAGTATTGGTGCCATTTAAATTTTAAGAAAATATTCCACCTCTAAGGATGGCAAACTAGAGGATGAATGATGATTCCAATTATAAAGCCAATAAACAAACTTTTGATGTTGGTTTTTTAAATAATAAAGTTATAATTATGATATCGTTGCACAATTTACCGTGTAGTTTAGTAAATGCATTATAAAGGTACTAAATCATTATTG
This sequence comes from Hyposmocoma kahamanoa, assembly GCF_003589595.1. Taxonomy (NCBI): domain Eukaryota; kingdom Metazoa; phylum Arthropoda; class Insecta; order Lepidoptera; family Cosmopterigidae; genus Hyposmocoma; species Hyposmocoma kahamanoa. The sequence goes on along the minus strand of NW_020653719.1, from coordinate 11,475,110 downwards.
TCCACCATTTTTGAGTCCAAAGAAAGCATTCGTCGACCACGACGACGTTCTCCATTCATCCGACGTCCGTTTATTATGAAAAAATATTCGAAAAGGGATGATATGTTAAAGAAATCCTTATAAATCATTATTTGAAACTCTGTAGCAATAAGCTTGCTGTTGCCTTCATACATATTGATTATGCGCCAACAAAGAATATAGGAGATTTTACCGTATTTTCTTCGTCGGCAAAATAAGAATATTCTGATTATCTTATTCATACTAGGGTATAAATAAGGTATTGGAATATGGACTTTAGCATGCAAATATTAAGAAACTTTTACTAGACTTTTATATAGGAAAATTATTGGTTATGATAATTTTGGTTTTCATTTACTTCATGTTAAATACGTTATCTGAGCTGGGTGTCTTTTTCTTTTTTATGAGAATAAGTAATGAGACGAACTAGTCGTACGCCTGTTGGTAAGCGACACGCCTGTCCATAACAGTTGCAGTACCACTCAGAGCTTTAAATCGCAAAGATCTGAAGGCACTGCCACTGTGCCCAACACGCTGAGACATAAGTTCAAAAGTCCCATGTGCCTGTAATTTCACCAGCACCTTTAAAACTGGAACGCAGTAATGCTCATATTACTGCTTGGCGGCAGAAATAGATAAGGCGGCAGTATTTCCCTGGGCGAACTCTTCCACAAGGAGCTCTACTGCTACTTCGTCGTACAGCTTCCACAATGCAAACCTTTGGCCATCGAGGTCGTCAAAATAAATAAAAACGTCAAAATATAGAACGTTTCAATTGTTTCAAGGACCAATTTGTAGGGTCGGTGCCCTCACTTAGGTATCCGCTATATGTTCTAACTCCTATACAAATAGTGGATACCTAAGTTAGGTCACCAACTGTACAAACACGATATAATACTATATCAAAGCATTACAATGTATTTTTTTATACCTGCAGTATAGTGCATTGTGATGTTCGGCGATACCGCCGTCCGTAAAGCTTTCTTTCGCAAGGGTTGTCAAACGTTGAAAAAAAATTGTGATTATTATTGTAACGTAAACATTTATTAAAAATAAGAGTTAAGTAATCATGATTTACCTCTTAGATGTTTTCAGTTTTCTGTTGTTAAATTTAACAATAATACAATGTATTGGCATCCGGATGTACAATTTAATCACAAATTAATCAAGGAAATAAGTTTGTACTTTACCTAATAAGTCTAATTATTAATCTGAAATATTATTACGGAACTATATTTCGATGTTGAATTACATCTGTACACAATAGTTTTGTGTGCACCATTACATTACATGTAATAGTTTCCGTGGAATGTGCGGAACGTATTTAATATTATTTTAAAATCCGCACGCGTCAGCCCTTGGGGCCCGCGGCGCCCGCTTCCCCGCCTATACCCCTCCATTGTTCTGCGCAAGTACATTTATTGTATAACTGTATGGTTTGTAGTGACTTTAGTATATGAGCTATTCGCGCTTCTGGCGCTACCACTTACTATTAGGATTCCCGTTTATTATTATTATTGATAGCCACGTTGAGGCAACAGACGTTGGTTCGGGAATCCGTCTTTACATTTGTTCGATCTTTGTATCTTTTTTTAATGGTATTGATGGTATACACTATATTGCTTGCTATCGTGATGAAAGGATTTGTCAATCGATATATGGTATGCACTTGCCGATTATTGCCCAGGTGTCACCAGACGTACAGGAAAGGAATGGTATGTCGTGGGCAGTGACTCCTTTCGTGTATCCGTTCCATTCGATATTTGTATCAATAATAATAATAAACTAGTGAAGTGGATTAGAAAAGATATCATTATATTCAATAAAAATAAATATTGCAACTTTGTTAATTAAATTTTTATTGAATTGATATTCAATTATTTTTTGTGAAATTACTCCACTAGTTTGTTATAATTGTTAATACAAAGATCGAACACCCAGCAACTTGCATTATTGCAACTTTGTATTATGCTTAAATATGCCAGTCGGGCGTACCTAAGCTTCTTCAATTTTCTATAGAACTTAGAGATCTTCTATATTCAAGTCAATTTTGAACCGACTTCTCAAAAAGAGGTTCTCAAATTGACAGAATTTTTTGTGTGTATGTTCGCGATTACTCCGGCGTGAACCGATTTTGATGTTTCTAAAGAAGGTACCTCAACATTGGTGCCATTTAAATTTGAAGAAAATATTCCACCTCTAAGGGTAGCAAATTAGGGACTAAATCAGGTTTATTGGATTTTAACTGTATTATTTAAAAGTATAATTATTTAATTAATACAAAGTCCATGATTTCAGTGAATGCGTGTCCATTTGATCAAAATCAACTTCTGTTATATTGGAGAGATACAGAAAATATGTCCCGGCCGTCTTCTCTTATTTATTTTTGCGTATTCCTTATATTTATAGATAATATTGATTGTAAATATTGATTATGTGTTTTCGTGTTTATTTTACTATAAATCCCAGTAATCTTACATACATTTTTCTATTTATCAGGAGATAGTAGCCAACGTCTCCAGTCCAGTACCTCGTTTCACAGCCGTCGGTCTAATACCTGGCACCACATATGCAGCTGCTGTCCTCGCATATAATGCCAAGGGACGGGGAGACCCTTATCCTCTGAGAGCCAGCACTTTGCGACCTCCGGAGAAACATCATGTTCATGATAAAAGTTTGGGTGAGTATAAGTACTTTGATGGTGTAAATACTCTCTATTTTTGATTTAGTTCAGTAAAAGTGGAAGTAAATTAATTTGCTTCGGCGGTGTTCGCCGTGGAATTTATATCGTGAGAACAAGCTGCACTTGTGTTGAGCTGTTAAGCTCATTTTTCGACCGAGCGTCAAACAATCAACACCCCTGAAGATCCGTCATAGAGAGGCGAAACACTTTTGATGGCGGTATCTGTGACTATAGTTGCGCTTGTGTTATTTATTTTATTACTTTTATCCGCTCACGCGATGCGCTCCTCCTATCGCAAAATGGCGGCTGTTTGGTTTCGCAAATTAGAAAAGCATTCAGTTTAAATACAAGTTTTTATAAACAAAAATTATTATTCTGCATTGCTAAATAAATACCCTCCGTACTACCATCAAAAACATCTCAAATAAAATACAGTAATACACCGCAAATCCTGCACTTAAAAAGCACTAATGAAATTTTTGGTGTACTTGGATAAATATGATAATATTCCGTTTGAGTGGTTCTAACGTTTACCATGAAATTACTCCTTAAAGTATAGTTTATAAACATTTATATTCAGGGTAAACTTAAAAAACGCTACTTACGGTATGTTTTCAATAAATGAACACCGAAATCACCAGCCCAAACAATAACACACACGATTGTCGTGACGTATTTTTGAAGTTGTTTATTTTTTTTAAATGACAGACCCAGGCATTAAAAACTTTATGGTTTGCTAGAGTAGTTACCGAAATAGCAATTAGTATTAGTTCTTTTACCTGTTATAACTTCGATATCCGATAAATCGGTATAAAATCATCATCGGCACCTCTAGGTGTGGTATGCGTCTACGGATGATGTATCGCGTGAGCGGTTAAACCTACCTTCACTTTGCTGAGTAGCAAATTTCACCACCGTCTACCCAGTTATACGATCCACGTCCCATTAATACGGGCACGGGTGGAGACACGTGAGAGATGAAATAAGATGAGAGGAGGCATACGAGGCTTTAAGCCATAGTCCACCACAGTGGCTCAATGCAGGTTCAGGACTCCACACGTTTTCCGTGGGTTGTGAACCTTCTTCTACGTGCAGGTTTCACTTACATTCATCAATGTTTCTTGCTTCACTTACATTCATCAATCTTTTCATATCTCTCTATTCTTCTCACTTCGCACTCCAGCATTTTCAAAAATACTATCGATATGATCTGAAAATGATTTTCGTGGCCATCCTTTTTCAATGTTGCCTTCTATGTTAGCTGTATGTTATTGCTTCGTTAACCTACATTAATTCATCTGCTCAATTTGCTCAAACCATCTCTTTTACTAGTACTTTTATCTATTGTTATCACTATGTCCTCTTTCAAACCACATCATTCATGGATTACAGTGTTCTTCCCTCTATCATATATTTTATTATTACTTAATAATATGCAACATGCTTTTACCTTTGTCAATTATAAAAACAAATAGCAGCAGCAACAAATATGAATTCATTTTAACCACAATTTTATTCGAAAGATGTAGTCGTACAATTTCGCTCGCGAATACCACTTAAGCCATAAGAGTTTTTGTTAAAGTGGCTGTAAAAATATTTCATGCCCTGGAAAACATAGTTTCCAAAACCAACATTACTGGAGTGCGAACTTTAAAACTTTTTAAAGCATAATGTCTTTTTAATCTTTTTTGAATCTGTGTGCTTTACGTGATGTATAGCTTATTCGTGGTTTATAGTTTGTTTTTTAATATTTGTTCTGTTCTTCATATAGACAAAGGTATTTCAACTGAGTCATTCCGATGGCTGGTAGCTGTTCCATTACCCAATCATTCTAAGCCTGATAAATTGTGTGAACACTAAGTTTAGTTTTGAACTTGTAAGCATAATGTTATAAAATATGACGCTGACATCAATGTATTAAATATTTTTAAACCTATTTTTGTTGTTATTCAAAAAGATATTAATTTAGAAAACACTTCACCAGATCTACCTCGAACAGCCTTTCAAATGTCAGGGGCAATGTCAGCAGCCGTTGGAGGGGGCGGAGTCCTTATGGTGGTTTTGGTCCTCTTCATGATAGCTGTACGTCAACGTTGCGCCAAAAGAAAACCTCGGTCTGCTCCCCCGCCATCTTCCCAACCTGCCTCTCCTGATAAATTAAGGGAAAAAGATGACAGTGAAAGTGATGACAGAAATCCCGATATCATACCTTCGGATACTGATCAGATGCAGGTTTGTATTGTGAGTAATTTTTATCCTTTTTAGTTTTGTAGCTGTTGGATATTTCTGAAGGCCCAAGTCTGATCAAAGACATCACTGGAAGAATACGAATGAGATTATACGAAGATAACATCCAAGGGCCTTTGTACAAAAAAATCGTCACCATAACTTCTGTCCTAGCGTATAACCTTCAGCTATAAAGTTGTAGATGTACAAACAGTACGAAAACAAATAAGTAACATTTTGAAACGGATCTAAAATATCTTTGACACCCGTTTAATCGTACAATGTCCGAAGGAGAAGTGACAAGCTGGAGTTTGTTCCGCAGATGGATTATTACCGGCAGCAGCAGGTATCGACGATATCACCACCTCTAGGCACCAGAGGGCCTCGAGGCAGTGTTGCAGGAGTCCGAGGGGGGCTTCCAGGGTACTGTGCTTTGAGGACAGCCCCACCTCCTTCGCATCAGATGCATGAAGCTCCTGTAAGTATTACTTTTCATACTTTAACTTGTACAGACTCACACAACATATGAAAGACTTGATCATCGTTAAGATAGCTTAGAGCAAGGACACCTTGTGGAGATACCATTTCTTCGATGACAGAATAAGGAAATAAAGAAAGTAGACTATAAGACAGAGATAATAGAAATAAGAGTTAGAAATCTGTGACGAGCAGAGTTATATCGGAAATCAAGTACCTATAACAAAAGACTTAAATTGCTTTTATGGCAAATAAAAATGAAACTGTCTATATTGGATTTCTCTATCACTATCCTTTCTTCACAGAATGCAACATCAGGAATCCCTCCACCTGCCAGATTCGCAGCAGGCTCGTGCACTTTGCCACGCGGTTCTACCATCTCTGCGCCACCAAGCGACTCCCGCTGCGGAATCCCCCTCCAGCATTTGCGCACTCTCCCGCGCCCCATACCTGCCCCTGCGCCGGCCCCCGCGCCCCGCGCACCTCCTCGTGATACACCACTCTGACAGACAACGCAACTTTAGGACTTGTGTAAATAAAAAAACAGTGACGAATGACTAGTGATGTGAAGTGCTCAAGCATTTTTTTAAAAGATTGTGATTGATAAAGTTTCAATGTGTGGGATTGCAGTGATGGGTTTTAGTTTTTGAAGCTCGAAAATTTTTTTGAAATCTTTAAAAGTTTATTGTTTTTTTTTCAAATTTTTTGTTAGAACACTGACCTAATAATAGTCGAATTTCGCATAAGGTAGGTAGGATAAAAATGAATGAAAATTGTGTTAAAGTTTGTTTGTATATTCATTGTAAATAAAGCTATAATAATCCAAGAATTAGAATAATTAAACTTTGAAAATCAACATTAAATTAAAAATACGTAATGGTAAAAAAGATTGAAATATCAAAATATATATAACAGAATATTTAAATTGTTCTTTTTTTAAAATTGTAGCGAGAATATTATAAAACTACTTTCAGTCATAAATGGTTGTGAAATGTCAAAAGATGCAATTTTATTAATCGCCATTTGTTTTTAGTAAAATGTTAATTAAATTTTAGAGTAAAATACATACTTTTACCCAACACAATTTCGTTAACAAAACTTGTTTAAAATAGATATGAATATACAATTTTATTAAAATTATAAAGTTTTTGTGAAATAAACCGCGGTTTCGTTTCAAACAAAGACAAATTAGTTTCCGTTACTACTACAAAATGATATTTAGTTAATTTTGTCAAAGAGTGATTATGTAAATAACAGTTGTACTGTAAATATGTTTTGTAACACTTTCATATTTGTGTCTTAAAATAATACATTTTGAGTCGCAATTGAAAATGCCATTTCACAAAATCTATTGCTAAACATTTCGATGAAGAATAAAAATCCCTGCATATTTGTAAGCCGGGATAAACTTGTACTGTGAAGATGTAATACATCATAATAGTAACTTAGTCCATGTTCAGTTACATAATTTTGGCGAAATATAGAGCACATCCGTGAATAGTTGGCAAATTGCTACAATTTTTACGCCATTACCGGTATTTCGCCGATATCAAACATCGATGTAAAAAGGACAACACTATTAAAAACTATGGAGTATATATACATAAAATTTAAATCATCGAACTCTAAAAGAATACTCTATTAAAACGTAGAAGTGAATTGCGATTTTATTTGAATCCGGATATTTGATGTCCGATTTTGTTGCTAGGTAATAATTTTATTGATTGTTCGGGTTGCGGCAAAATTTTTGATTACATTATTTAGTATATTTATACTACGCGTAATATGCTAGATGTACGTAGAATAATATTCAGAATAATAATTATACTTGTTTTTATAAATGTAACAGCAGAAACGATTTAGTGTATTTGCACTAAATTCACCAATATTTTGTATTCTCTAAATTCCTTTCGTGTAATAGAATTTGCGTGACTAAATCCCTAAATCCTGATTAGCATGTTTACACGGATCGACGTGTGGCCATCTACCCGGCTACAGTGTAAACACTGAGTCATTTGTCGACCGAGTTGACTAGGTGTAAACTCAGTCAGGCGATTTGGCCGCTTTCGGCAAGCGATGGCCAACCAAACAAGTTTCAAAACTCCCGTATTGGAGGCCGGGATATAGCTACCTACCCGATCAATCGGTTGGACGTTTCGAACGATTTATTGAGTGGAAGGCGGCAGTTGACTCAGTGTAAACAGCGCGTCGACTGCCCCGGCTTCGTCAGTCGAATTCGTTTGCCGCAAGAGTCTACTGCACCTTCTTCGACAAGGCGAAATAGTCTGCCGAAGATGGCAGTCGACTCTGTGTAAACACGGTATTGCAAAATGTTCACGTGTGTGGTCTTGCTGAAAGACAAAAGATACATACTGAACTGTATGACCCAATCCTTTTTCAATGCCTAAAATGAACTTACGTAACAAGATTGCCCAGTCAGGGTCACTGCTGCTTCTCGCATTTAAGCGGGTTAAGAGAACATGCTTATAGAAACCTAGTAGTGACGTCACTATTCCACATTGTATTCAAATGCAATCAAGAAATTTGTCGCAACTTAAAACTTTTGCTTAAGTTTGTTCGTTAATGTAAATAGTTTACAAAGTCTTTCTAACTGTCAGAATGTTTTCAATAAACTATTGGAAAACGAAAATAAATGGGAATATTCGCAAAACCTATAAGATTTTCATTTTTATCCGCCATATGTATATTGTAACCTATCCTTTTTTATCTGTTGGTGAACGAAAAGAAATAAGTTACACGCCCATTTACACGACAATAAATTATTATTCTCTGACACGTGACAATATTCGGTGACTTTGAAATATCTTTCTGAATTATTTGATGAAAAAAAGCGTTAGGAAATGTAAAAGAAACGACGTGACAGTTTATGAAAATTCATTCTCTACGACGGCATTTGGGCGAACAGCGTTTACATAACTGAAATATACAGTAAATAGAAATAACAATGGATATAAATATAATTAAAATCGAAATACAAAAAAACAGGTCAGACTTAGGGTATCATCAAATTAGAGGCTTATAGAAGCGATGCAGTGGCGCGTGTGTGACTTGGCTGCCGCACCGCTATTGATTTTCATAGAATATCTGAATGTATGGAAGCGCAGTCGCAGCGCTGCGACTGCGACGCAGACTCAATATATATTGCGGCAAAACGGAATGGAAGCGAATTTTTGTAACGATGTACATAGCGTAATGAACTTTATGGTCAATTGTGTAACGTATAAATTAGATACGAGCCAAAAATCGCGAAGATTCTGCAGCTGCCGTCGGCGACGCCTGGCGAATCCGGGGAAAGTGGTGCGAAGGCAGGCGCAGTGTGACGTCAAACATCGACGCTATATTACAGCCTCAAGACGCAGTCGCAAGAAAACTTGCGAATGCTCGAGCATTCTCGTGAATGTTCGAGCATTCCGGCGACCGCGCGCTCTTTTTTTTACATCACGTGACGGGACGAACAAGTCGAGCGCACGATGGTAAGCTACACGCCTGTTGCAGTGTCAGCCAGAACTTTAAATTGCAAAGATCTGAGGGGCACTACCGCTATGCCCGTCACCCTGAGACATAAGTTGACAAGTCCCATGTTCCTGTAATTTCACCAGCACCTTCTTCATTTTTCTTCTTCATTTCACTTTAACCTTCAAAACCGGAACACAGCAACGCAAGCAACATTTTGACGTAAATTAAGCCTAAGAACTCTAAGAAGTAACTGCGGCGCTTCTATTAGGCGGTTATCACACTGCACCGCACCCCGCGACGGAGCGCGGAGCTGCGCTTTTGACGTTGTACTGAAGTACCTCAGTTTGTATGGAAAACACGCGCCGTCGAACATTGTGACAACGCTTCGTTTTACCGGGCCCCGTGCGGAGGGACGCGGCGAACCGCAGGGTAAGGCACACTCCGCACTACCGCGCAGATTTTTAAGCTTAAGGACATGTTCAGTTTTCTACAATAGATCTCGACGTCGATAAATTTATATTTCCTATTGAAAATCGACCAAATTTTTCTTCATATTTTCATAAATCTTTGTAATGAAGTTGAAATTATCAATTTATCGATCTGGATCGTAAAAAAGGATGTATCCAATATTTTCGGTGTCTTTTTATTTGAGTAAAGAAAAACCAAATAGCCAGTACAACTGCAGCGACCTGAATGAATTCTGTATTATTAACCATTCTTGTCAAAGAAAGATCTCGGCTATATATACAATCACTACGGCGAACAACTGCGAAGCGAGTACTTTAAGTGACGCGGGGCCACTAGACCGCTGCCTCCGCGCAGATTAAACTGCGCGTTGACGCAGATCTGTGTCTCGGCCACCGCGCGCGTGATTCCGCATCCCGCGCTCCGTCGTGGGGCGCGGTGCAGTGTGATAATCGCCTTAAGCGTCTAATTGGCAGGCGTCTAATTCATAGGCAGAGAATCTATATAACATCGTGCAAATCAACTTGCCTTAAGAAATTTATTAAAAAAATAATATTTGTCCCAATGCGCTGACACAATGCGGATCCCCAATCCTTGTGTTGACACTTTTTCCAAAGGTTATAATATAAACCTTCTTCACCGCTAGCGAAAAGTTTTTCTACTAAACATTCACAAATACACCTGTCAGAGTATAACAGTAAGGGAAACGTTGAGAGAACCCTCATTACTGACTTAGTCAAGCATTAAAAAGAAACGTTCGTGGATTGATAATTGACCTATTCACTCTTCGTTATCAATTCCTAAAATCGGCAATGAAATAAGAACGTCAGATGATTGCAATTAATTCGTTTCTTCACTTTTCACAGTAAAGGCAGGAAATTCCACTCCAACTCTATGGTGACAAAACTAAATATATTGCACTGACTATGACTAAAGCCACTCAACCTTGCCATGACGCCTACTCTATTTTTGCGCAGTCATGCTTGAGACCTGAAATGCCCGGTTGTTCATGTCCTAAAATAGAAAGGTCCACCCTTATCAAATATCTAGGTGTCCTCCTTGATTGTACAATGTCCTTTAAGAACCACATTGATGCAATAAGTTACAGATTACGTAAGCTGATTTTTGTGTTTAAAAAATTACGTCAAATAGCAAATACTAGCACCCTTCGTATTGTGTACTTGGCACTCGGTCAAACTTTACTGTCCTATTGTGTTTCTACCTAGGGTGGAGCTGCTAAGTCTCATATGTTGCAGCTTGAGCGAGCCCAGAGAGCTATCCTAAAGGTTGGATGGAATCTTCCACGCCTCTATCCTACTAAAGATCTGTTCCTAAAATGTCAGGTATTATCTGTACGCCAAATTTTCTTATTGCACTGTCTTCTTGAAGCACACTCCCTTGTTAATTACAATCCTCTATTGGTCAAGGACAGACGTCGCTTTGCCATTTATCCCAAATTTCATGCTAAGTATAGCTTTACACAGAAATTTTTCTGTTTCCTGGGAGGTCACTTGTACAACTACATCAATTCTAAAATCTACGTTTATAATCTGTGCAGGCATGATTGCAAATTTACATTGATGAAATGGCTTTTAACATTGGACTATGACACTAGTGAAAATGTAATAAAAGTCACTAAATAAATGTAATTATTTTCAATATTATTATATTATATTATTCAGAACTCGCACACACGCTTACATACACACACACACTCTCACACACACACACACACACACACTCACACGCACGCACACACTTACACACACACACACACACACACACACTCACACACACACACACACACACACACACACACACATACACACAAACACACACAAATTTCACTCACGAAACATCTTCATATCTTTCCTTTTAGATTATATAATTACCTTTTGAAAACTAAATAAATAAATTGTAACGGGGTGGGAGCCTGGAGATTTGTAACACAGGTCTAGTTACCTAGTACGAACTCCAGACTCTCGCTTAAGGTAGCTAACTTTAGTCATTATTAAGTCTTGTTTAACATATAATTATAATGTACAATCTTCCTTATGTGAGAGTGAATAAATAAATAAATAAATAAAAAATAGCCGATTGCTACATAAATTTGGAAGTACCTATATAACAATTCGTGCTAATCCGGCTCCACGCACTTGCCGTTTGGCGCAAGCCCCAAATGTCTACAAACACTTGGCTTGCAAGCGCACTAGTGGGCTCCTGAGAAGCAAGAATGGCGGACGTCGAATTTGTGTCTGCTATTACGTGCGAAACGTGCATCTGCTACTGTTTTGTCTTTATGATCCTTATGCTTCGGATGCCAAATACAGGATGTTGCTTGGTAGCACTCCAGAAATAATAAAATACTCTCCATTAACCAGTCACCCATTTTCCAAATTTATAACCATGAAAAGCTATCACTCCCAGAATATAATAGTTGTTTTTAAATTCTTTCCGCTAAGGAAAAGGCAAAGGTCTAAAACCACACAGCCGTATCTCTATAGACAGTGCAGCGTCATTTTTTTTAAATATAATATTATACTATTATAATATAATATTATAATATAATATTATTAACTGCCTCCGTGGCCGAACGGTTACCATGCCGGACTGCCACGCAGAGGCCCCAGGTTCGATTCCCGGGCCGGGAGAAATATTTGTATGGCCTACATTTATTTCTCTCGTGAGTTTGGGTGTAATTTGTGGTTGTCCATGTGTGTGTCCATGGCACCCGCGACACAGGGTTTTCCCTAGTGCGGGGCTATTTTTTTTTTTATTTATTTATTTATTTATTTATATTCAGGTTACTGAGACCCATAGATACATACCTTACAGACTAACATACATAACAATATAAAATAACACTAATTACTAATTTAACACGTATTTAGGTTGTCGGCGACGTGTGGCGCCATCTGGTGTCAGGCAACCGGCCACGGAATCGCCGGTATAGGACACCCTTCGGCCAGAACTCCTCCTTCATGAAGGTCGACAGATGTTCGGTCGGCACTCTCACCACAAACGAATTAAAGTTCACGTAGTGGCGGGACTCCAACCGCTCGACCCTCAGGGTGTATTTGGATTTCAACCTGATGTACTCCACTATCTCCTCAGACTTCGTGGAGTAATGCAGGCGTGACAGGTACAGCGGCGTTGTCGGGATTGCCGGACGCAGCAAAAAGTTGGACCCTGTCGGTGCAGTGCCGCACAGGTTACGGCTGGTGGGCTTCCTCTTCTTCTTCTCCACCTTTGTGAAGCCGTCATCATCGCACCGGGCCGTCTGCCTCTGTGGTTTTGCAACTTCAGAGACAGGTACACGAGGTTTTTTCATCCCCTTCGTTGATAGCTGCCTGGCTTGTGGTTGTGGAGCAACGGGTCGGTTAACAGCTGCGACAGCGGCGTAATCACGTGGAGGGGTCAACGTGTTTACGCGTGACGTCTCCGCCGGAGCGGACAATCGAGGGGCGGGGCGCGGGGAAACGCGCTCAGCGACAGCGGTCGGTGACGCATCCGTATGGGCCGACTCAAAACTGCCGATAGATGCATTATGTGCCCCGCGACGAGTATTCACGTTACAGGCCTCGGGTGACCTACTTACCGAAGTTGCACTACTCAGTAATACAACTTGGGCACGTAACTCACAGATGGTGTTATCCGAAGCCTCCAATTTACATTGCACTTCGGCCAGACTTGCTTTCAGGGATGTGATGTCCTTAAGCAGCCTAGTGACATCGACATGGTCAAACGTGACAGGGGGCAGCTTGTGCAGCTCCTTTGCCACGAAAGCAGGCACGTCGTCTGGGTCGGTTTCCTTTAACATCGTTATAATGTCCTGGATACTCTTCGTTCCTCCATCCCTCCGGCGAGATGGCATCTGCTCGGCCTTGCCAAGCACACGGAAAAGCAGCGCCTTGCCACTGCAAATCTCATCTTCTTTAAAGTTTGATTTGCAGATCTGCATGATGCTGACCTCGTCCATAGTGTCGATGGCGTGTTGTATGAACGCCAGCAGTTCATTGGCTATGAGTTGTTGGGAACCCATAGTCAATTACGCGCAGCGGTCATTACCGCTATGTTGAGTGTGTGCGTTATTATTATACAGCATATCTATAAACCCAAAGTAGCTTGAAAAAAAGTCTATATATAGTTGTTAGTATATTACAAATAACTTTGTATATGTAGGATTTTTCAAAAACTACACAAATACAGATAAACAAGTATAACAATTTCTATTAACAACTATGGGTCAAGTTCGTACCTTATAACCAGTGAAAACCACTATACCTTACGGGTAATGCGTTCACCCTCAGAAATATCACGAGTTACGTGGGCCGCAACTAAGCTAGGATTACCGTTTTTTGTTTTGTATAGTGATGGGACACGTAACTAGAAAAGTAACTGCTACTTTAAGTTTTATTATACACACATCAAAAGTGTCTAGGGATCAAGTACGTTTAAGAGTATTGCTGCAATTAGGATTAATTATATATAACTTTTTTGTATCGCTATTGATACTTTTTAGTGAGTTTTAACATTTAAATAAGGAATATTGTTTAAAATTCGATAATAAGAAGAAAATCGATTGTCAATGTGGTTTTGTATAAAAATGAGTTATAGCGTTTTGACAAAATCATTACAATATCTGCATCGGAACCGAAACAATTTACATTATTATGGAGAGACGACATCATTTAACCCGAGAAGTGATGATGCGAGCCGTCGGAATGTTGGAAGCTGGTTCCAGGCAACGTGCTGTGGCTTTCACTCTTAACACTACACAGAGCGTCAGAAGTCGCCTCTGGACGCGCTATCGCATGACGGGCAGCGTGGCCGAGCGACATGGAGGACGATCTCGCATCACGACTCGCAGACAGGACCGGTATATCCAAAATACTGCTCGACGGAATCGTACCATGACCGCCATGATGTTGGTTACGAGGCTCCACAGCTCCTCAGGCTTGCTAATAAGCGATCAAACAATCCGAAATCGTTTACGTGAAGTGGGTCTGCGATCCCGAAGGCCGCTCAGAGTTCCACCTATTGCACCCTGCAATCGCAGGACCCGTTTACGATGGGCTCGCGAACACAGAAACTGGGAGGAAGAAGACTGGCGCTATTTGTGCTTTTCGGATGAATCCCGCTTCGGTATGAGACCGGATACAAGACGTACTCGAGTTTGGAGAACATCTGGACGTCATGAACGTTTGAGATATTGTCAGGAAGTTCATCCATATGGTGGGGGAACAATAATGATATGGGGCGGTATTTGGATCGGCGGAAGAACCGATCTCATTTGGATCAGGGGTAGCCTCAATGCTCAAGTTTACGCACAGAGGATTGTTTCAGATGTTATCATCCCTTTGCGAGGCCACTTGGGTGATTTATTTCAACTAATGCATGACAACGCACGTCCACACACGGCTAGAGTCGTAACACGCATTCTTGCCGAAGCTCGTATCAACGTTCTGCCGTGGCCTGCTCAATCGCCAGACCTCAATCCAATTGAGCACGCATGGGATATGCTTCAAAGAAGAGCTGTGCCGAGTATGCATACCGTACGTACTCTACAACAATATTTTGACTTGTTATAAAACACATGGGCGGCCATTCCTCAAAGTGATTTTGATGAACTCATCTTAAGCATGCCAAATCGCTGTAATTGTGTGATTCGTGTTAATGGTGGAAATACAGATTATTAGTTTTCTTATCTTTACAATAAAAATGAGCAAAATCATCATTTTCGCCATTTTTTTGTCATTTAATTGACGCCGTTAATTTGAGTTTTTTCCCACAATTTGCAAAAACATCAATTTTAGTTTATTTTAATTAAATATAGGGGTAAGCGGTTAAATAAAACATAAGCATTAAAGTAAGAAGTCGTCCTGGAAGACTGGATTTGTTAAATATTGCTTAAATAATTTTTATTTCAAAAATATTCACTTGATCCCTAGACACTTTTGATGTGTGTATTTAGTTGCACAAATAGTCTTTCGATTCCTATTTCAATTTCGAATTGTAAAACTTTGTATAAATTCAGTAAGTAATATTTCAGCGACTTTCAAGTTTTGTTAACTTCTAAATTTATCTTTTTAAAATAAATCAATGTTTCTAATTGATACCGAATTATAAACATCGATCGATTCTTTGAACACGAAGCACCAGGTTTTTTTAATAACGCATACCCTATGTCGCGGGTGCCATGGGCACACACATAGACAACCACAAATTACACCCAAACTCATGAGAGAAATAACTGTACCTCTGCGTGGCAGTCTGGCATGGTAACCGTTCGGCCACAGGGGCACTGTTTATTTACTCTTTAACTTTAAATCGCAAAGATCTGAGTGGTATTGCCACTGCGTCTGTCACCTAGAGTTATAAGTTGACAAGTGTCATGTGCCAATAATTTCACCAGCACATTTCAAACTCGAATGCATAGATAAGGTGTCAGTGCTTTCCTGGACGAGCTCTTTCACAAGGAACTGATATTCAATCCCAATTGGCGGCATCATTGGTTTGGTTGAATTTATACAAAAATAAAATATGTTTAAAAAAAAGGATAATATAACAAGTATATACCTCTAAATAAATATTAACAACCCTATTACCACATACTCACTAAACCCGAGTAAGCCCGCACGTTAGTCCGGTCTTCTTTGGAATGTGCATTTGAGAGGCAGCGCGGTCGCGGATTTGTGCGCCCATCCGTTTTTGTACCCATAACCTTTGTAAGAAGGTTGATGTTCGTTATTACTCAACGCCACTTATGTTAGTTGACGATTATAATGCAAAAACCTTTATGGGACAAGATAATTGGTGGGATAATGTTTCTGGTGTGAACGGCACGTATGACCTCAATGAAGAAAGTAATTGAATGTTTTCATGCGAGAATAATGCACGCCGAATTCAATCCATTACAAACGATAAATCGCACTTCTAAAAGCAAAGCTACGTCTAGTACACAAATACCTGTGCTAATGGCGTTCTGGCTTTTAACATTGTGGTGAGAGGATTGGCTGCGATAGCGAAATGTATTGCTACCAAATATTTACAAATGTAAATAATTCAGACATTAATATCATAGGTGCTTACTGTCACAGGGATTCGAACAGTGGCATGGCATATAAGATTGAAAACAATTAATAATAAATTACTCGGTCCAAGAATCCGCTCACGCGATACATGCAGCCGTAGACGCATACCACACCTAGAGGTGCCGGTGATGATTCTATACTGATTTATCGGATATCGAAGTTATAACAGGTAAAAAAACTAATATTAATTTCTATTTCGTTAACTACTCTAGCAAACCATAAAGTTTTTAATGCCTGGGTCTGTCATTAAAAAAAAATAAACAACTTCAAAAATACGTCACGACAATCGTGTGTGTTATTGTTTGGGCTGGTGATTTCGGTGTTTATTTATTGAAAACATACCTATCGTAAGAACCTTTTTTTAAGTTTACCCTGAATATAAATGCTTATAAACTATACTTTAAGGAGTAATTTCATGGTAAACGTTAGAACCACTCAAACGGAATATTATCATATTTATCCAAGTACACCAAAAATTTCATTAGTGCTTTTTAAGTGCAGGATTTGTGGTGTATTGCTGTATTTTATTTGAGATGTTTTTGTTAGTAGTACGGAGGGTATTTATTTAGCAATGTAGAATAATAATTTATATTTATAAAAACTTGTATTTAAAATCAATGCTTTTCTAATTTGCGAAACCAAATAGCCGCCATTTTGCGGTAGGAGGAGCGCATCGCGTGAGCGGCTAAGAGTCTTCCAGGTAGCTGTCGTTTGAATACCGTCTGTGGGAAGAAATATGTTGTTGTATATGTGGCGTACTAAGCAACACCCGTCCACACGCATAAACGTTTGTTTACTGACAATGCACCTCACCCCGCCACATACAATAGCGGCAGAGCGTGTCGTGTCGGGGGTAGACAAGATTTTTTTCTTGTCCGGCGCTGAGGCAGTGTACACAGTTCGTGTGTAGAAACGACAGGACTTCTTGCATAGCCCCGGTGACTTCTCTTAGCGTGAACACGCGCCTTAATGCTAAAAATTCAAATTTCAAAAAGCCCTTCAAAAAGTTGGCCAATAAAATATTTTTTTCTTGAAAATGAGCGAAGTTCTGTTTCCGATTTGCACAGTTTACTAATATACAAAGCTTTTCGTTTATAATGAAGTCTGATTCAAAAATAGAATATTGCACATTTCGAAAAAAATGTGATTTAAAAATTTCACAACAAAAAACTCGCACTATTACAAATAATTAGCCGTATATCAATTTTTCTTCTCTTATTCTCTCTTCTTTCAAGAATTTTCTTAACCTCGAAAGTAATTTTGAGAGGAAAATGTTTTTCTTTTAAACCTAACGTAACCGAACATAATACTGTCTTTGCGATAAACATCCAAAATATACTGAAAGAACAACGGTTTCATTATAATTCGGGGTAATGAAAATTCGAACAGACCTAATTTCGGAAAAATTAAATTCAACATTGTGATAGGTTACCAATAATAACAATGGAGACTCAACGTACCTGGCTTGGTCACTGACATAATGCATTTAAATCGATTTTAATCAAACGTTTAATATCAAACAAGAAAAGATTCCCATAAACCCACGTACTTTAGGGAATAGTACATTATTGCAGAGGCCGGGAAGTAAGGGATTGCTGAACGAGTATGAGTTACAGGGACGAGCGCTAGCGACGCCTTGTATTAATACGAGTCAAGTAATCCCCGTTCCCGCCGAGACATGTATAATATTTTTCTCAAACAATGTGAGGAAATAATTAAAGACTAGAGAGAGGAAGATGTATAATAGAAAAAGTAATAAAAAAATTAATTAATATTGAAAGTAATATTTGACGTGTTAGGACATTTGTTAAAAGAAAATGTTGTTAGGCACATTAATACTAGTCTACTGAACTTCTGATAATGTTATCGCTCTTCTCACTGGTACTAATTTTCGCGAAAATATAAAAAAAAAAACGAAAAAAAACAAAAGAATATCGAAACACTTTAGTTTAAAAGTTACCACCGCGTTTTCTTTTTTTTTTGGTAAGTAAGCGGTCTAAGTAAGTATTTTTAATTCTCGCAACTATGAACACCGGGCAGTTGGCTGTATGAGTTTTTAGCCTGTTTATAAATTGATAGATTTAAAAAGTATAGAGAAGTGGACAGTAATTGATTTTCATACTTACTTTGCAGACCTTGGCCGAAAAGAAACCGCACGGTCCATAAATGGCAAACTTTCCGTGTTCGTTTTTTGAAAGTAATGCAAACATTTCCGAGCATGTTTGAAAAATAATTATTATTTAGCGTAAAGCGCTTCCCAACTGACAATAGTCAGCGACTCAGTATTTTTACGCGTGTTGTAATTACTTTATTACGACTACGCTAATGTATGTATATATTTTTTTAAATACCCACATTTTGAAAATTGACTTTTGAGCGTTATCTTGTATGAGCGGGCTCCAGTGTGCGTAGACCTTACAATTGAGAAGCAAATGTTTTCCCACTAAGTGACAGCCATTACTTGTTGCTAGGAACGATGAACCCATACATTATTACTACATTTTCGGAGAGCATGGTTCAATTCCGACAGAGAGTTACTAGGTTTTCCATTTACAATAAGCCGCATATCGTACGTGCTGTTTGGGTATTATACTGCATTTAATATAACGAATTTGCGGCGACAGTCGCTGTTTATACAATATTCCAAGTTTTTCAGTATTTACTAATAAAAGTAGAGTAGACTGAACAGCGACTGCAAAGCATTGTGGAATTCCGATTATCTTACCGAAGCACTGCAGTCTTTCCTACTTTCTCATTTACTTTTCATATTATAGTACAATAACCTTTAAATAACCTTAATAACCTTTTGTACACGCCACAGCCGCACACATGTCAGTATAGTATTATGTAACTTGTTGTTTAAATATTTTTTTAACCTGTTTTTTGTGTTATTTCTGTTCTAACTATATTAGTCTTTGTTTTTTTTCTATAATGTGGCGTTACAATAAATGGTTTCTACTTCTATTTCAATTTTTAAATTCATGGTTTCTGGACCCATGGTCGAGGCTAGCACCAACGCACACGTTGGCTCCAAAGAAAATAGAGACACAGACATTTAAGTGGTCTTTAATAAGACAGTCAGTTAGTTAGCCTTTGGCTAAGAGCCTCCTTAGCCAAAGGCTTTGTAAATATTTTTTTTTTATTATTAAATCAAGTGATGGGACTAACAAGTGGTGCGCCTGGTTCACATTACTGCTTGGCGGCAGAAATAGGTAAGGCAGTACTTCCATGGGCGAACGTTTTCACCAGGAGCACTACTGCTACTTCTCGTAACTGCCTCCGTGGTCGATCGGTTACCATGCCATATATACCATGACTGCCACGCAGAGGACCCAGGTTCGATTCCCGAACCGGGAAAAATATTTGTGTAGCCTACATTTATATCTCTCGTGAGTTTGGGTGTAATTTGTGGTTGTCTATGTGTGTATCCATGGCGCTCGCGTCATAGGGTTTCCCTAGTACGGGGCTATGTTGAGTGTGTGCGTTATTATTATTATTATTACTTTAAAAAATTTCTTTGAAATGATTTTAATAATTAAAATATTTTTCTTTTGTCACACAAACACACAACACAACACAGCACTACCTACAATATAAATAACGAATTTGCTATACAATTTACGTTATATGAGCCCCGTTAGGGTTAGTTGAAAACTAAATGAATACAAGCAAATTATTAAACAAAAATAAAAGAACTAATTAAATATTAAACAACAAAAATATTAAATTGTTATAATTATTAATACAATGATCGAACATTTAGAAAAATTTCCTTCGATTCGGCCGAATGCGAACCGACGTCTTCTAGCAAACCGTGCCAGACACTATGCCAACTAAGCACGAAAGTTTCTATCCGCATGTTTGTCGGATCTTTGCATTTGGGTTTTTAACGACTTTTTAGCCTTTGCGCCACACATGAGAAAGTTATGAAATTATTTCGCCATCCAGTTAGGTAACTTTACAGCTACCAGCCCTGGCTAGAGATGTCTCTATTAACTGTATTTAAATTTGTATTGCATTGATATTCAATTGTTTTTTTTTTTGTGAAATTACTCCACAGTGTGTTATAATTATTAACACATAGATCGAAAACTTAGAAAAAATTCCTACGGTCCGGCCGAATTCAAACCGACGTCTTCTAGCAAATCTTACCAGAAACTATACCAACTAAGCAATGCCAATTAAATTGTTTTCAAAAGGCGCGCTGACTCGTATCGGAGGATAACCGATACCCTCTTGATAAATATAAAATGTTTTGTTTCTAATTGTTCGATCTTTGTATTTAATAATTTTTATAATAAACTAGTTACCATCATCTTGTCTCCAGGAGTAGAATAGAGATATTATAATCGAAATAATCCTTGATGCTAATATAATTAGTAGTAAATGTCATTGTTACATAATGAAAGGCATTAAAACACGAGTGTGGGCTTATGAAAGGAGCAGTTACATACACTGCTTTATCTACACACATATTATAAGCTCTCTGTGATGTGTTCAGGAACCGCATGTTACGATGATGGCAAATAAAAATTTTTCCCACGCATGTCACGCAACCGTAGTTTTTTTAATTTATAGACAAACTAGAGTCGGCCCAACTATCACATCGTTCGATATCAAGTACCATGTGAAATTTGTCAAAATTGTTTGCTATTGACATTTCATTTCGAATAGAACTTGATCTCGACTGATATTAATTGAGGTCTGATCAAATTGTTTTGTTTTTCTAATGTAATAATAAATTTTGAACATCTCAATCATTTGAATTTGATGTTATTATTAGAGCAATAATAGCATTTTCGCAGATAAGAATTTTGTTCTAACAAAATAGTTTCTATAAGCTGGTCGTAATTTGAGGTTTCTGAACACATCATAGAGGGTTTATATATAAAATACGCTTGTGGTCTCCCGATCTCCTATCTATATCTATCTCCTATTTCTTATCTTCTATAATACTCTGTTTGTTATTTTCAAAGTAAACGGCATTATTTGATCATTTCTATTTCAACCGTGTCCATATCTATTTATGGGAAAAGCAATAGAGCTCAATGGAAACGTGAAAGGATGGTTTTTATGTTACTGTAACGAAAAGTAATTGATACGGTCTTCGAGTAAGGTTGGTAATTCCTTGGATTACATTTAGAAAAGGGTAGATTCGATTTTTTATTTGATTAGGGGTTGAATTAAACTGAATTTGGGATATGTGTACGGTATATGCTGTAAATAATTAATCAGTTTTACAGATAGGTAACTAACGTCTTGGTAAATAAAAAAGTAATGGATTTTTTTTTATTTGGATACGTTATTAAAATGCATTGTTTACGGCTTCTTATACAGTGTGAAGCAAAAATCTAAATTAAGAAAGCGGTTAAATGCAAGTTGGCCTTGTTCACAGTGTTCCTTTAATTAAGAATTTTATAAATTTCGTCGACGGATAGTGTCCAATTAAAGGGTATTACAGATGGTGAATATAGAAATTAGAGGTCTTGAGTACTGTCAAAAAACGAAAACTACAGTACTTTGGTCATATAATGCGTAATGATAAATACGACCTGTACAGCTGTGTTTAAAATACAGATAGCCCTAATGATAGCCGACCTCCGTTAGGAGATGGCACCTCGAGAAGATGACAGTTTTCGTGTATCAAGTTCAAAGTTTAAAAGCTTTACGTGCTATTGCCCGTGCTTTTGCGTGCACAAGGTGTTTTTGATAAATCTTAAACTTCATTACAAACATACACAAGGTTGTCTCACGGCTATGCGACACATAGGAAAAGTACTTCAAATATTGTAGATAGGTTAAATATTGTAAATATTTTGCTTCATGAAGCTAGGAGAGATTATTTCGAATATTCATCATAATAAGATAAAAAAATCTACGAGCAGATAATTTTGAAAAAGGTTTTTAGATTTTGTTTATACAAAATCTCACTTTTTTCAAATAACATTGACAAATTTATTGCAAATACCATAGACACATTGGCGGTTTCAAGTTTGTTTCTTTGTGAATCAATTATATAGTTGAACCGTGTTCCCATAATTTAAAATACAATCCTTGAATTGTATTAATTTGTCTTTTTTTTTAATTTGAATTGAAACGTATTATTTTATTTCACAAAAAAATCTCAATAATACATTTGATAAAAAAAAGCTACTTCTACGTCAGATGTCACTAGCGGCGCAAATGCCGACTTGACCCGTAGCTCGGTTGGTAAAAGCAATAGTACGGTGCAGCATGGTCATGGGTTCCATCGGGTCGAAAAATGCTTTCAATGTTGTCGATCTTAATATTAATAATCATAATACTTGGAACAAGTTATGTTTATGTGAAATGTTATAACTCTCTTATTTAAACACAAAAAATTTCATCGACTAATTCGTTAGTAGAATCTTTTAACCTGTCCAAAAATGTTGTCATTTTGTAGACGTGACATTATTATACGAATGGTTCAAAATGTACCCTACAATATTATAAATATTCTTAGTCGATATTTCTTTTTTTTTATGCTTCATATTCTCTTTACGAAACAAAACAATACCCGTACTGACCCAACAACCTCCAGTTAACATTTAGCAAGGCGGGAACCCAAAGAGAGTGTTCCAAGCAATTTGCATTTATTTACAGGCAGGTAAGATATAAGGCCAATTTACACTGTACCTCTGGCAATAGTCAGTACAAAAATATTAACACAAAACGACAGAGTCGCTCTGAAAAAAAACCAATCAAATTTTGTTTGGTGAGTTCTTAATTGAATCAATCATAAAGAGTCTATAATGCCTCAGCTCATTTTTTCCCGTACTAATACGGTTCATTTTGCTTGGGTCGAACGCCAGGGACATTGAATTTATTTCAGAATTAATTTTTTTACAAACGAAGTTAAGGTCAGTTGATACCAAAAATACGTCGGTATATATAAAAGGTGCCTATAGTATAGAGGGGTTTTCTTCTACAATTTCGAGGTCAGTTTGTGTTTTTTTTTGTATCGTGACAATTTTTTGAAATCGCGTTTTCACACCGTATAATAATTAGTGTATGTCCTCAATTTTACAATATATTTTCAACTGCTGTTATGTAGAATCAACCAAAGCCGTTTAAGGTAGTACAGACTCTTAAAAAGACCGAAAATAGCAGACACCACTAACATTTTAAAAACTGTTTACGGCCATTCTCAGATTCGGTGTTCTCAGCCTAATTACCATAGCCGTTTTGGTGTCCTTAATATACCCAATAATAAAGAAATGTGATCAACTTTAAGCTTAAATATCAATATATCTAAATAGCATTAGAATAGATAAGTCGAGTTATTAAGACACGAATATTTTATGGCTACGGTAATTAGAATGTTCAAACATTTTTAACGGTTTTTTTACGGTAATTAGGCTGAGAACACCGAATATGTGAATCGCCGTTTACTACTCTTATTTTGAAATCATTATCAAATATTATATCGAAGTTTGATGCAATGGACCTAATGCAATCTCTGTTCTACTAATGCAGAAAAAGGCTCTACGGCTAAGTGTTAATGAAATTTGCTTGTAGAAAACAAAATCATTACCGTCTCTATCGTACATGTCTTCATGTTTTTATTTATCAAGGAAGATATCCAACAAGTAGACTGTCATCAACTAATTCTCGGTTCGCTAATTATGACAACAGTGTCAATCTAAAACTATGTAGTGATTTTAGAACATTGGACTGATATTTGAAAGATGATTTTATAAATAGGCCATTTTACTCAATTAATAGAATAGAATTATTTATTTCGGACCATGATCCATAATAATGTTAGTAATACAGTAAATTTTACTTACGTGCTATGGTTAGTACAATACAAAATTACTTAATTTTAGTGAGAAGTGAGTCTAGACCAGTACCCTACGCACGTGTAGTTGCACCCAATGTAGTTGGTAGGGGCAGTCCAGCCTATTGGCAACAACGGCTAGAATGCTATTAGCGCTGCCGCGCACACGCGTCATGAGTGAGGCAGCCTTCTTGCGCATAATGGCATGAAAGCCATCTGTGTGCGCCTCCGTGAACATGCCGATGCACTACAGTATCGCGGCAGTCCCATCATCATCCTAAAAGCGTTGTTATATTGCACCCTTAATGTATTCAGGGTTCTCTGCGTATACTTCACCCACAGGCTGCTTGTGTAAAAGTTTTGGCAATATGCTTTAAATAATGAAATTTTTACTTCTTTGGTGCAACGAGCAAACCTGCGGGCGAGCATATTACATCTTACAGACAGGGCCCTTCTCTCCCTCTCCATGTCGGCACTGTCATGCAAGTTATCGGTTACCCAGTGACCCAGGTACTTAAATTGAGAGACACGACTTATCTCACTACCATAGAGAAACCAACACAACCTGCCTTCGGCTTAAAAACTAGGAGCTCGGTCTTTTTCGTGTTATACCTGAGTCCATGGGCTTCCGCATACGTCTCACATATCCTGAGCAGCTTACCAAGTGCACTGATCGCAGGAGTCAACAGCATCATCTGCGTAACTGATATTGTTAATGAAAGTGCCGTCAATAGAACAACCCACTTTGGCGCTGCTGAGTTCCACAATCAATGCATTAATATACAGGCTGAAAAGCTTCGGCGATGTAACCCCCTCTTGTCTCACCCCACATTTCAACCTGTAATCTTTTGAATGCACTCCCGCCCATCTAACACTGTTAGACTGATTTTCGTACCAGTAGCGGAACAACCCAGTGACTTCATCCGGGAGATCCGTCTCACAGCGCAACATAATGAATTCCTCGCTAATACACCACATAAATAAAATAGAATTTATGTCGTAATTAAATAAATGAAATATTGTAACATAAATTTAGAATAAGAAAGACGTTATATAAGTCTTGTGAATTGTACTACTGTATTTGCATGTATATAATTGTGCTTAAAGCCAATAATATAATACGAATAATGATTTGATTTAAATCACAACATGACTTTTTCATGATGTCATTACTAAAAACTGCTGCAGCAATGATTCTTGTTGTTACAATCATTGTGCTTGATAGGCTCAAATGGAAACAAGTTACATTATCACATGAAACAACAATTTGTTTATTACAATCACCTTTTTTCAGTTCACGACACAGTGTCAAAATTACTGGTAAAGAGGTATTAATGTTTGATGATTTTTAAATAAATAAAAAATAATTGTTTTTGTTTTAAAACAGGTAGGCAAATAAAATTTTGATATTTTGCATTGTTTTGCATTTCATTCAAAAGCTTGCCAACAAATTTTAAAAATGAGAAATAACGAGTTCTTAGGTTTTCGCGATTGTTACACATAGGAAATGAAACTATTTTTCCGGATTTATATCGCGTATATTTGTTTTTTCAAACAAACCGACGTTTCGGGCCCTTTACAGGTCCCATGGTCACGGTTGACTTAGTCAACTAAATGAGAAATAACTAAAGAAAGTGCAGAATGAAGGTATACAATACATATAAACATGTTCATGGTTATGTTATATATAGAGAATCATCCTGTTTATCATTTGTAAAAATGACGTAGCCTGTTATTGCGTTGTGCAGGTGAAAACTTGAAAAATCGAAAACGTCAGTATAAAGAGACCTTAAGGCACGTGAGAAACAAAAGGTAACTTTTTGTGGAGTCGGTAGCGTTATTTGTAGTCGTAAATTTTATTCTGTTTATCTTTTTCTGGCGATAACAGAGGAAGATTCGGGCCTTTGTTTTTTAGGTTGTTACAAGGTTACTGTAGGGAAGTGAAAAGGTTAAATAAAGAATATTAAATTTAAAGGTATGGCATGACAAGATAAACGCTCACACAGAAGCCCGTGTGCAAAATTAGAGTTGCACAGAGAGTCATAGAACGTGTTGTGCTCGGGACCAAGCTCATAGATCAAGTTCCAAATTCAAAAACCCGAATTCCCGAACAGAAATTCGGATCGAAGACATAGGAGCTCGGATAAAGAAGTTAAATAGTGGGCACGACGTATTGCGAAGTATGGTAATGACAGATGGAGCTAGGCAACAACTGAATGGTGGCTTAAATCAAAAATGTTCTACAGCGAGATGGTAAAGGATATCGTCGAGATAGGTGAGACTAGCGCAAAATCGATCGATTATGGTGGATGGTAGAAACTACAAGAGGCCTGCAGCAACAGTGAATGAAGAGGGTGACAGAGATTACAATTAATAAAAATTATTAGTAAGACAATTGTTGTTTACGGATCCCTTCAAACTCTGAGGGACTCTACCTCCTGGTAACTTTATATCAAACCTATACCGCAGCCCGAATACTGTATAAAGCAAAGCTCAAAGTGTCTCCAAGAACGCGAGACATGACGTCTCAGGAGTCGACCTGTTTTCTGATATTGACTACCCTCCATTAGTATTAGATATGAATGATTACATAAAAGCAAAGTAGGCAATGACTCTAGAATGGGACTAATTCCCGTAAGATAGCTAAAATGTCTAAAAACATTGCGGATATCGACGACAAATAGTTTTTTTTAGAACTCACTCAAGATATACATCTACAATGAGTCAAGGGAATCGAAATGTCACTTCAGGGTTTATGAAAGAATTATATCTGATTTTATGCGTAGATATGGCAATATAATAGTTATTTTGAATGATAAGGACATCGCAGAATAATGACGTGAATTGACTTTTGACAATGACATTATTCGACTCGACAATTTACATTCAGTTTCAAAACAAACTTCACACTTCACAGTTCTTGATTTAAGTGTAAACTTTATCGATTAGCTCTCAATACAATCGATATAGAAATTTCAAAATCGTTCTTCTCTATTTATAATGTAGAATAAGAATTTTTTTGACAATAGAGATAGTAGTGACATTTTCTGTAGACATCGTATATGCAGCATTATTCGGAACTCAAATAAAACATCCATTACGACGGTTTTAAAATGGCTGCTAAACGATACCGATTAATAGGGAAAGCTTCCGAAGCTTGGAAACAACTGAGCGAACTGACACGCGAGGACGTGCTCCTCATATTCGTTACAAGATATTTAAGCATACCCCTTTAGAAATAATCTATCTTAGTATAGAATGAGCTCACAGTTCTCTCTCATAGTCATTTTAACGTATCTTGGGTTAATTATTTAAACCTCGTAACCTCTATTAATGTGAACTATTGCTAGACACAAACACCAGAATTTATTTATTTATAGCCTTTATTGCTGATAACTTACATACTAACTTATCTTAAACAGAAACATTTTGTGATATGCGTATAACTTGTTATCATCATTCAGCCATACGACGCCTGCTGGGCATAGGCCTCCCCCAACGATCTCCACGACGATCGGTCCTGCGCTGCCCGCATCCATCGGCTTCCTAACTTGTTATATATTAATTAATTATTATTACTCAAATTTGTGGACTGGGTACCTTCAGCTTGTCCAGAGATGTCCATTTCTCCCTATCTTTTGCTGTACCTCCATGCTCCTCCAGCAATGTATTTAAAATTGTCTTCCCATCCAAAGTATGGTGTCCTTTTCTTCCTTTTTCTCTCTCTTGGGTACCATTCCACAATATCCCTTGTCCATTTAATAAATAATTGTTATAACAATCACAAGTAGAAACAAGCAAAATTTTGCAAAACTTTGTGGTATATTTTTAATGAGCGTAGTTTTGTCAATGGTGTTTCGAAGCACATAGTTAAACTATCGGTATCTTTTGTTTTCATTATCAATACAAAACTAGTTGAATTCGTATATTTAAAAGTCGAAAAACCGTCTTAAGCTGATTCCAATAACCTCAAAGCATCTTATTTAAGTCTTACTTCATCTTAAACATATTTCAAATTTCAGTAACGTAGTCACAGCTTCTAGTGGCTGCTACTGGTAACTTGGCTTGGCCACCACCGTGGCGTCTAGACGTCGCTATCGATACCATACCATAGGCGAATTACGAAGGAAGAAGCGGGAAAAACTGTTTTACTAGATCAAATGGTTTAGGCTTTTACTATTAAATAATGGCCGCACAAATAATATACGATACACTTAAGGATATTATCTAAAGAATGTGCTAATTCGTTACACAATAGGATATACTTTATTTGATGAAATAAAATCCTGAAAAAAGGCTAACTCAAAAGGCCAAAACAAATTATTATTTAAGAATAAAATATCTAACTTTGTACGTGGAAATGTTTCTCTGTAAGTACTACAAAGAACCTGCTAAATTTTGGTTTCCAACTGAAGCCCTATTAGTTATTAAATTCACATTTATCCCAAATCACCCAGCAGTTTTACGAAACGCCGCACCATCCGCTGCCCCGTTGCCATCGGGCGCTTGTCGTCTGTGTAAACCGTGTCAAGTTTTCTCCGCCTGTTCTTATTTTATTCACATTAATTTACAACGCGCGCACTGCGGGACGCAAGAGGCCATCCCCCGCACCTCACGTCACACAACCTAATAACATTATTATCCCTTCAAAAATCAGTTCGTAAAGAAAAAATACTAAAACCAAATAAAAGCGTAATAACACGAATCTAAACTTACCTTCTAAGCTTCCATATTTCATCATCTGTACCAGGAACCAATATCCTCGGTTGTCATAAAGTATTATAATTAATTCTGTACCAAGTTGGACTACGACGTTAGTCGATTTTGCAAGTTGCAGATTTGCCTACTTCGCGAACTTAGTTCCGCTTCACTTAACAGTTGGGCTTAATCGATGAAATAACTTCTATCAAGTAAATGATTAAGATGGTATAGTCCATGTAAAGGAAACAATGCAGTCGCTGCCCTATAACAATATCTATAATAAGCGTTTTAGACAAAATTTAGCAGGAGATCCCAAAAACACAAATCACGGTCGCCTTTAAACTTTAATGAAAAAAGCATTGACTTACAATTATATGGACGTCGGGTCCGCGCTAAAAAGTGTCCGAACTTATAGGGCGTTAAAATCGTATACAGAGCGTCATTCACGCTTTAGTCTTCGTTTGTTGGACTGACAGCGAAGCAAGCAAAATTAGACAGTATTGCGATGACTTTACAATTTAAATTCAACGTTTTAGCTTTTTCATATTCCTTTACATGTCACTACGTTTAAATAGGTTGACTT
>NW_020653719.1:11406827-11430585 GCF_003589595.1 Hyposmocoma kahamanoa | reverse complement strand
ATAACTAGGTATAAACTCAAGCGTAAAATTATACTAACAAAATCCATGAGCGGCTCCTCGTTGATTATAATTATAATTAGTGGGCCAGCTTTCGGTATCCTTCTTTAAAATAAATAAAAAAATGTATTTTTTTCTTTATGTTTTGCATATAAAAAATCACATTCCTTCTTGGTAATTTTTGCATGGCCATGCTAAATGATAGTGTCTGTAAAATCGAATACCTGTACATTTTTATTGCTGAAAAACGATAAGAACTGACTATGTATGGTAACATATTTTTATTTCATTATAACTTATTTTTATATGAATATATAGATGACATAAGAATGCTCATTTTTTACCGACTTCAAAAAAGGAGGAGGTTCTCAATTCGACTGTATGTTCTTTTTTTATATGTATGTTACGCGATAACTCCGGTATTTGTGAACCGATTTTCATGATTCTTTTTTTGTTGGAAAGGGGGTAGTTCCATATTGGTCCCATTTTATTTTGAAGAAAATCATCCGTCTTTAAGGGTGGCTGTTCATGCATGAAGATTCATTTTTATAAATAGCGCCTAACTTTAATTTAGGAGCAATTATTTTAATGGTTGATTTTGCTATTTCTCCAATTCAAGGCGTTTTTCTCTCTCAATAAACTTTGAGTAGTGAGAACCGATTATTATTATCTCCAGTGTCAAGTCCTGTATAGTGGTGAACTAAGGGATATTTCAATAAAACTTAGCAAATAGACGTAATTCCACGTACTTTTGAGGTCGGTTTTTTAGTACCCTGTACTGAGATTATTGTCTTTCCCAATCCCTGCAAGTATGCGACCCCTAGCATTGTAAAGTATAGATGTTTATTGCACCCTATTTTACTTGTGTACACCTTGGGTAAATGTTTCATACTAAAGTACCCAATGACCTTTGACAAAGAAAAATATTTTAAACATCGAGCGAACGTTTTAGTTGTATAATGAATAGCGAGTGCCACCCGTGATGTACAATGCGAGTGCACTGCAAGATTATGCGAATGTGTGCGTCGTGGGTGTGTGCGTGCGGCAGTCTTATACATATACAAGCTAATACGGTTCATTTTCCTTGGTTGACACATAGGAGAATTTTCACGACTCGGTAACATGGACCCGTGGCTCAGATGGTGAGAGCAATGCTACGGTACAGCATGGACGTGGGTTCGAGTCCCGCCGGGTCGACAAAATTTTTCTGTGTGTTCGGTCTTTGTATGTTTTTTTATAGTGAAAATTTTTAGGAACCGTATTTTCACACCGTATGGTCAGTATAATCAGTGTGTATCTTCAATTTTACTATATATTTTTTCCAAAGTGATTGTGTGGAATCAATCAAAGCCATTTAAGGTTGTATAGACTCATAATGCAGTATGGGTAAGGGCACAATATACCACGCCAGCCCAAAGTAGGCAGGCTACTTCCACATGACACGATTTATATAAATCTTGACACATCACCATGTTTTCCTTGCCCGTTCATTACATATATCGTGTAACGTGGATGCTAAATGCAGCGAACGTTCATGAACGTCTTATGTGTCTAAACTTATTTGATATATCCTTCTACCCTAAGTTCTGACAGTAATTGCTACTTCACAAACAGGCCACGTAAACCTTTTTCGGCGTGATAATTTCATCACGATGATTCCGTTCACCGTCAAAGCGAGACTTAGTAGAAATTACATTCATTCATTCGTTCTTTCATTCAATTTTAAAGACTTATACCGGACATTCTCGGACTAGTGTTCACTATCTAATTTTCGTGGCAATTTTTATTACTTAATTTAATTATACTGTTGTGTAATTATTAAATATTATTTCTTGATGCAATACTCGAATATTAAATAATATTGCACAACAAAAAAAAATCAAATACTTAAATATAAAAATTGCCACGCGAATTAGATAGTGAATATTAGTCCGAGAATAACCGATACAAATGACTCGTAAATGTGCAAACTCAGACAACAAACATTCTCACAAATAAACTTTTATTTTTTATGCTGCGGAACCATTTACTAGGAGACAGTATTAAGTCTAATTGTTGATCTATGTATTTCAATTATCGAGTATATAACCAGAAATAGAGACTAAATGTCATTTAATTTGTTTGAAAACGACTCTGACAAATCATTACGGTGACAACTGCGCTCCAATTGGCCAGTCCGAATTCGAAACAATTGACGGGTGTCGTCAATTGAGATTGAGCATTGCTATAGTGAACGAAAATTGAAAAATTACATATTTAATTACCGATGAAACGTGATTCCGTTTGTTTTGTAATTAGATGTTTTGCTGGTTTATGGTTGAAACACCGAATAGAACAGCCTCGCATAGTTAGAGATATTAACAATAAATACAGAATATTTTTGGAATATACGGAGACGTACACACAGGTCACTTGTTGGCGCTGTACTATTTCAGCTTTCTAATTTGTGATTTCAGTGCAAACGAAAGTTGATATTTAAAAGTGACATAAGGCCCATTTGCCTAATAAGTTGCCAGGGATGGATGGCCCTCATTTCGTCTCTATTTCTGATTATGTACTCAATGATTTCAATAAATCTAAAGCCTCGACCACATCCAATTATTACATTATCGTGCACCAAAAATGAACACTGAACTTATAAATAGAACAAAAGAGGTGCTCAAATAAAATCATTGTAATATCATCATGTCATAAATACCATTACACCACGACAACCACACCCCAAAAAACGAGGGAAGATCAAACGGTTTCTTTTCATATTAACCATGGCACTTTGAAATGCTTGGGATATTTGTGGGGTCGCATTTGAAGACGGCGAACAAAGGCTAGACGCATTTCTCAACGTTGCTTTTATTAAACGGCTGATGTAGTTTGTCACTGGCACAATAAAGGTCCGTTGCCGCTGCAGGTACAGACTACTTCTATGTAAGTAACATTTAGAAGAAATATTAAATATCAAAAAGGTTTTATCTTACATTGTAAATTTTTTGAAATGGTCATGCAAAGAATAAAAACAAGGGCCTAGTGATGTGCCTTGTGTGACACCTATGTACAAGTACAATTTAATCGAATAGAGGTTATGAAAATTAATAATTAAACTTGTTGCAATATTTACTTGTGAATGTGAATGACGACCTCCGTTGTCGAGTGGCTTGCGTACCGGTTTTTATGGTGTCGCCTTGTGTGAGGTTCCGAGTTCGAGTCTCGGCTGGGTCAGTGTAGAAAACTAACTTTTGTATACTGTCTCTTGTCTGGATGTTTGTGGTACCGTCGTTTCTGATTTCCATAACACAAGAGTTTTAGTTACATTGGCATCGGAGTTACGTATGTGATGTTGTCTAATATTTATTTATTTATTTTTATTGCATATTATGTTTATACTACCATGATATTCTTCTATTTTTTTGTGTAACTACACCACTAGTTTGTTATTATTATTGATACAAAGACCAAAAGGAAACTTCCTTCAAGATCCGATCAGACTCGAACCAGCGTCTGTTGCCTCAACGTGGCTACCACTGTTATGAGCCAGCAGATCTTACGAATTGCTCTATGTAGCGTCGCGCCACTAGTGAGAATTTATGAAAGTTTCTTCACTCAGGTAGGTACTTTAAATATATTATTTAAATATTTTTTTTAACGTTAAACTTAAACACACCACAATTTTCGTTTTTTTTTATAAGTACATGTTAGTAATTATCAACCCTCGTTGACATGTTTCCCACACAAGACCATAGAGATAGAGGTAGAAAAACAGCGCTGCGCAGTCATCACCATATCAGCATGAGGTGCTCTCTGCCTGCCTGTTTGTCTCAAATTTGTTTTTTTTTGTATTTGTTTAAATTAAATTTTGAGAAAATACGAGACAAGAAATTATTATGTTATTAATATAGTTAATTCAGGTCAAAAAGTATGTATCTTAATACGTGAAGAGGTAAAAAATATGGATAGATTGTGTTAAAAGATAATTAATACATGAAGGGAGAAGAACAAGGCGATTGATAGTAGATATTAACGAAAAAAAAACGATATAAAGCTAGTAACTGGAATGATGAGACTACACGAGAATGCAAGAAATATTTTAGCTTCGTACAAATTTTTTTACCATCTTTAATAAAATTTTGTTGCACCCGAAAAGACATATGGAATGTTAACGTCAAACCTCAAAGCCTCACTTTCCACATGAACCGGTTGCCAAGATCTCAATTGAAATTCCTCCAAAATCCTACAAGATTATCCCTCAGACTACATACCTCAACGCGGCCTAACCAGGGAAGATAAAACGGTTTTCAGCTACCTAGTATTTTCTAAGTTAGTAGAAAATTATATCTCTGAACTTTCCGTATAAATACAAAGGTTGTTTTGTAAAATATTATTTCTTTTGAAACGTTTACAGTTATAAGAAATTAATGGATTGCATTGTCACTTTAAAAGCGAAAAACCAATTGAATTTTTTTCATTTTTAAGTTAATGTTTTCATTGCATATTTATTTCATGACGTTCTCTTGACTTTTGAAGTACTGAAAAATTGTAACTACAAAGCAAAATAGAAAATAAGGGCTAGAGTTATGCCTATCAAAGCCTTTTACAAAAAAAAATTTGGGCCAAATAGGAGTTCTAAACGCTGGTAGCTGTTTTGCTAAATGCCTTAATATACTAAAGACAACGCTGCCAGATATGTTCCAGTAATAAGCCAACTAATGTTTGTTGTTCGTTGTTAGTTTCTTGAGTTAGTGACGTATAAATAAGTATATACATGTATGTTTACTTCAGAAGTCATCTATAGTCAGTAGGTTAGTATGTAAGTAATAATATAGTGGAAGCCACGTTGAGGCAACAGTTGCTGGTTCTGCTGACTTGTTCGATCTTTGTGTCAATAATAACTAGTGGAGAAATTTCAAAACAAATCAATATCATGGTCCTAAAATCGTCATGATATTCAATACAATTAATAAATATTATACACGTACAAAAGCCTTTCGTCTATTGGTGCAATCAAAGCCATCGGCTGACTGTTAAATGTGATTCAGATCGCTGACACACGTTTCATTTGGGTAGCTCGATTTCTTCATTAAGTAATTTATTTAAAAGGAAAATGGATGCTACAGTACAACAGTTCCAGTACCGTTAGTTCCGGATATGTTATACACACATATCCGGAAGTAACGGTACTCGTGATTCCTTCCAATGTTTTTAGATAGGACCTCACACCTGTGCGCTATCATCTTCAGTACTCTGTTCATAGTGCAGTGCAACCTGTATCACAGGGCGTTCGTTTTTTTACGTATGATTGCGATGAAAAAGGGTTAAACATAAGAGTATATAATTCGTACGTTAACCTAATAATAACATTACAACCCTACGTTACCTTACCAAAAGCTGTAACATTAACCTTCCAGTGATCGCGCGTGGTCTCAGAGACCGCAGCGACCTTATTTTAGTAATTTTACAAAAACTATAAATCATAGATGGTTGAATGACCATGCTATTCTCCTTAGTAGCCCTGTGACATTCGTCGCAAGCGCACAAGTGTCTTTATTTATGTTTGCGGTCTCAGATTCCGCGCGCGACCGGTCGTGTTCCAAAAAAATCATGGAATGAAATTGTAACCTGGGTGAGTATTTCATGTTATTTGTACTATATTATTTAATAAAATTAATGTTAATTGTTGACTATATATCTATACAATTCAAATTTTGCTATTGGCGCTCTAGTTAGCTTTCCTATATAAATAAATAAATAAATAAAAAGTGTTTGTTTACGTTTTCTTAAACCTAGTTTACATACAACCTAGTTTATATCTCAAATGTTGTCTGGAAGAGATCGCTCTTAGCGATAAGTCCGCCATTGCACACATTAATTGCTATCTATGTACTGTTTTTGTTCGTGTGTGTGAGCAATAAAGTGTATATCTATCTATCTACGTATATTACAAAATTACATTATTTTATGTAATATTACTTTCAATTATTTATTATTACACTATTTGTTGTAGACAACGAGTTACGATGAATCAGAACGGCTTGCAGAGGAGGCGGAAGCAGAAGATGAAGATGAAGATTTTGATGATGTCAAACCATTGATATTGATAAGGATAGGCTATCGTAGTACAGTCAAGAGCACTTCAAGCTTGACACATTGTACTAGGACCGTATTTATCGTAAGCGGCATAGAGTTGGATTTAAGTCTTAAGTGTCGAGCTTGACGTACTCTTGACCCTGTACCTACTCTTAAAAATAATTAGAAACTTTTTATTTTGTTTTCCTTTTTTTATTATATTAGAATTAAAATATTATGTAGAACATCATGAAAAAAAAACATTTAAAAATAATTGTGCTTTTAGAGTTTTCTACAAAATTGTGCAATTATTATTGATAATAATTTTGATTGGTCTTAGTAATAATTACGATCTCTATTAACGATTAAGATAGAAAATTTCATCTTGTTTTGTTATTTTCTTGATTTCTAACGTTGTTTTGTGTCATATGACTAAAATTTTGAATTTTTGTAGGCTGTTGGATTAATAAGTACAATTTAAAAAATAATAAGTAAATAATGTTTTTTATTTTCGTTTATATAGAAAAAAGACTTGTTTTATTTTTTATTTTTTTTTATTGTTATTTTATTATTATTTTTGTTTTTTTTAAATTATATTTTATTTTTATTATTTACAACGTCATGATAATATTCATTTGTCTTCTCAAACTAAACGCGCAAATTTGCGGTCTCACAGACCGCGCGCTACTGCTTATGTTCGGCGCAAGGATGCGTCCAGTGGAAGGTTAATTTTTAGTTTCAATGCCGAATTCTCAGTTCATGTAGGTAGAAGAAAACTCTCATCACAACACGACCTTAACACATACACACCATACTGCATTTTCGGCGCATAAATATAATTAAAACCATCGATAGACTGGGAAAAGAAAAACAGATTAATAATAATAATAAAGTGTCCAAAAAATCACACCAATTGCTAAAGGGAATTTCCTGTACAATGAGAAATTCTGGGGCATTTCCCAGAATACACAGACCAGAATAAATTTAAAAAGGTTGATTTCCCAGTTTGGTCCTACCGGGAATCGAGCCCGAGACTTTTGCATCCAGCGACCACAATATTAACAATGGTTTCAATCGAGGTCGTCATAATTATCATCAACCCACTTATACGTCGTCCCACTGCTGGGTACGGGTCTCCTCGCAGGCAAGGCAGTAGATGTCACACGTTTTCAGAGGGTTGTGAACGTTTTTCGATGTGCAGGTTTCATTGCGATGTTTTCATCCACCAAAAAGCTCCTGGTGAATTTCAAACTCAAATTCGCACATAAAATCCGAGTCTGGATTCAAACCCACGGCCTCTGTTTGACAGACGGTAAAAAAAAAGGTCAAACCTACCATGACTTCTTCATATCCTTCACCTATCACGGCTTCCTTAGGTCGTCATAGCTGAAGCGAAATTAAGACAGAGACGACACTTTCAGTCTTCAGCCGTAGATATATGAGACGCGCGAGATTGTGGTGGTTATGACAATGATGAATAAACAGAAAGACACCCCATGTACTTGGTATTTGGTGGAAAGGGCTGGTGTCCAACTCAACATCGAGGCGCCTATTTGGCGTGTGGGAAACCCCATGTAATTATTACGTTAATTTATACCTTTTAACGTTCATGTCTGGGAACTTAAAAAACTGTCAATGAAGTTAATTACATTTCTTTGGCTTTATAGGTTAAATACCATCGAGTATATAGCCAGAAATAGAGAAGAAATAAGGGCCATTCATCCTTGGCTACTACAAATAAATATCAACTCTTGTTTGCGCTGAAATCACAAATTAGAAAACTAAAATAATACAGCGGCAACCACTGACCTGTGTGTACGTCTCCGTATATACCAAAAATATTCTGTATTTATTGTAATAAAGATAATATCTAACAATGGGGGCTGTTCCATTCGGTGGTGTGGGAAAACAGCAAAACATTTAATTACAAAACAAACGGAATCACATTTCATCAGTAATTAAATATGTTATTTTGCAATTTTGTGCATTATAGCAAAGCTCAAGTTAAACTGGTCAATATGACGTGAAACAATTGACGCCACCTGTCAATTGTTTCGCATTCCTGCTGCAGACAGAATTGTTTTCAAACAAACTAAATGACATTTCGTCTTTATTTCTGGTAATATGCTCAATGTTATATACATACATTTGTGTGAGCTACCCTCAAAATGTATTACACTTATTATTAGCCTTCTTCCTTACGAAGACTTAATTAAAATTGTGTTCCTTATCGCCGAGAAAATTTTTCTATTACGCCCGAAGCTCAGTCCGCGCATGTACGCCCTGTTTTTGTGCCAAGAGAAAAAACTTCAAAGACAGTCAGAGGGAGATTTGGAGGAAACTTTTTTCCAGGGATGAAACTTTTAATCTTAAAGTCTTTATTACGACAATACTGTGAATAAAATGTATGATCCCACTTGAAATTATTTTTTTTGAGCAATTGAATTTGACTTCATGGTTCATTAAACTTTGAGTGGCAATGGAGCTCCTCGTGAAAGATTGCGTCTAGGAAAGTACTGCCACCTTATCTATTTCTGCCGCCAAGCAGTAATTACTGCGATGCGGTTTGGAAGGGTAAGAGCGAATCCGAGAAATGACGCTCCGAAATGTCACAGAGATCATTTTATCTTTAGGTGTACAAGCGATATTTGTATTTTCTCGGATTTGAATCGGACTTAGCGCACAAGCGACATCCGAAGTGGATCCGAGTTTTCTAGATAGGAATTATCAAGTTATCTCAGAGTGACTGCGCGGTTTCATTTCCCCTAAGATCTTTGCAATTTAAAGCTCTGACTGGCTCTGCAACAATTATGGATGGTCGCTTACTACGAAGCGCACGACTTGTTTGTCCCGTTGTTTGATATCATAAAATATAAAAGAGTATGTCCCGAGTTCGATACTCAGTTGGACCAATTTGGGAAATGAACTTTTCTGAATTCAAATTCTGTTCTGGGTGTTCTGTTTCTCTGATCCCCATAGTACAGGAAGTTCCCTAGACTAAAAACATGTATTTAATGTATTGTTGTCGGACAGGTTATATCTATAATATCAGTAAGATACCTTACTGCAAGTAAAAAAATAATAATTAAAAATATGTCATATAGAGTTCTTAGGTTTTCGCGACTGTTACACATAGGAAATGAGACTATTTTTCCGGATTTAAATCGCGTATATTTGTTTTTTCAAACAAACCGACGTTTCCGGCCCTTTACAGGTCCCATGGTCACGGTTGACTGTCAATTATTGTATCAAAAATGTATTTCTCAGTAAATTGTTTATAAAAAAAAAAATTGAAAAAGTTTCAGGATACTACACTCGAATATGAAGTAACTGTGGGCGCCTTCGACGACCCATACTTGTTGAGGATTATTTGGGACTGTAGAGAAAATGCCTGGTTGTGAATTCTTCTTGAGCTTCTTTGTCTTGCTTGGATCGCGGTCAGATTTGGAATGCCGTCCTACTGCAGTAGGAATTGCCAACGCTCCGTCTTTTATATTGTTAGCCTGCAATATTGCTCGCACTCCTTTATAGTGTGCGAACGGGATGACACTAATGTAGGAGCGGGACAGGAGAACTATAAATATTCCAAGCAAGACCCGCCTGCCTCTCATTTATTTACTAAAAATTTTACATAACACATTAAGAACTTATTCTATTAAGACTTACAACTAATATGTACAACACTTAATCTTATAAAATCACATAACAAAACACATGGGCGCGACCACGTTTTAATATTGTAGAATTTTTAAATAATCTAAATTTCCACCGAAATTAGGTAGACAAATCTAACCTGAAAATTACCCATTTCAACTTGTACTGTTCATCACCATGCGTTCATTCACCGTTAGAGGTATTGGTAATAACTATTCATAAATATACATAACTTAGAAATTAAAAGCGTATACCTCTTAATTAAGAGGAGTTATTCTCCCATTGGGTTACTAGCGCTGTTATAAAAAAAATTCACGAAGTTTTGAATAAACAAAACACTTGACTGCTTTATCCAATAATTTAACCGGGCTACGCGTAATTGCATAAACAAAACGCCTGATAGTTTTCTCCGACGAGGCAGGCTACCTATCGTCACCACAGGGATTCTAACCATTGACCTTAATTGATAATCAACTGTTCTCTCGCTCCAATTATGAAAACACTTTATTGGACCGGAAAATAAATGACTATATAACCGCTCACGCGATTCATGCGTCTCTGGAAGCATACCACACCTAGAGGTGTCGGTGATGATTTTATACCGATTTATCGGATATCGAAGTTATAACAGGTAAAAGAACTAATACTAATTGCTATTTCGGTAACTACTCTAGCAAACCATAAAGTTTTTAATGCCTGGGTCTGTCATTTAAAAAAAATAAACAACTTCAAAAATACGTCACGACAATCGTGTGTGTTATTGTTTGGGCTGGTGATGTCGGTGTTTATTTATTGAAAACATACCGTAAGTAGCGTTTTTTAAGTTTACCCTGAATATAAATGTTTATAAACTATACTTTAAGGAGTAATTTCATGGTAAACATTAGAACCACTCAAACGGAATATTATCATATTTACCCAAGTACACCAAAAATTTCATTAGTGCTTTTGAAGTGCAGGATTTGCGGTGTACTGCTGCATTTTATTTGAGATGTTTTTGTTATATTACTTTTTTTTTTTTTTTGTTATTTATTTAGCAATGCAGAATAATAATTTTTATTTTTAAAAACTTGTATTTAAACTGAATCCTTTTCTAATTTGTGAAACCAAATAGCCGCCATTTTGCGGTAGGATGAGCACATCGCGTGAGCGGTTAAAATATTAGTTTAAGTAACTTTTTTATATAAAAAAAAGACTTCAAATGTTAGTAGAATTACATCTATTTGCCAGGTTTTATTGAAATCAATTAACGGAAAATACGCGAAACCATCTCATTCTCTTCATCCCCTACTTTGCTATTCTTAGAGGTGGATTATTTTCTTCAAATTTAAATGGGAGTAACACCGAATAACCCTTTTTCCAACAAAAAATAATCATCAAAATCGGTTTAAAAAAATACGGTCGAATTAAAAACCTCCTCCTTTTTTTCAGGACTCCTGAAAACTAATCTTTCAACGACTTGTAATATTAATTATAATGAATATTATTATTTTTTACTACTATGATATTAACCTATGAAATTACTCCATGTTTGTTATAATTGTTAATACATAAATCAAACACAAAGAAAAATTCCTTTGATTGGACAGAACACGAATCTGTTTTTGCCAATCTATAATTACAACAAACTTAAACGACTTGTTATTTATAATTATTAATACAAAGATCGAACACTCAGAAAAAATTCCTTCGATCCGGTCGGATTCGAACCGACGTCTTCTTGCATACCATGCCAGACGATATACCAACTAAGCCACGGAACGAACCAACGGACCTCACGAATTTTTCTATGTGCTTGTGTCGTGTCTTTGTACTTGATTTTTCAACGACTTTTTAGTCGTAGCGCCATCTATGAGAAATCTTTGACAGATCTATCACCCAGTTAGTACCTTTACAGCTACCAGTCCTGGCGAGAGATGTCGCTATTCACTGTATTAATAAAATTGTATTAAAAACTGTATTAATAAAATTGACTTGTTATTTATTAATGATACAATGATCGAGTATCGTCGTAATCGAATACAAAGAAAAACGCCTTCGACCCGACAGAACTTGTGTCTACGATACAGGTACAGGTCGAATTAGGTACCCTTACAGCTACCACAAGCTGACGTTGATGTCGCTTTAAAATGTTTAAACTTATTAAATTATTATCGATTTCTATAGATCTTTGTAGATCGAAAGCAAAGAAAAATTCCGTTCATCTGACTGGTTTCATACCTGTGTCGGTTATTATGCCGGGGCCACCGCTTTTAACCCCCTAAGCTACAGAGCGAGACAGCAAATCTTACTACTTTTTTTTGTTTATTTATTTATTTATTATATGGACAACAAAACAGATAACACTCAAATAACATTGATACAAATTAAATATACAAACAACCAAAGTTCTGTACTAGATTTTAACCCTACTTACGTTGACACATCATTCTAAAGTAACACGAATGAACCACTGTTGATTTATTTATTTACTTAAGAGGGAGCATGCAAAAAAAAGTTTTGACGTTGGCTCCGCCCAAATTTGTGAAACAAATATATGCCTTAAGTTCGCGTGACATGCGACAGGAGATGTTGAATTTTGAGCATTAAAAGTACCAAATTCGTTTTAGCGGAATAACTCTAAAACTAAAGGGATTAAAAAGAAATCCGTAGTGATAGTTCTCGATCATGCATAAATATAATTAATTATCCAATTTTTGTCCTAATAACCTGTAGCATTTCGAGGATGAATCGAAAAAATGTGAAAATTAGAGGTCATTTCGTGATTTTTATCTATCGAGGAAACTTTATTATTTTATGTTTCTGATTAGTGTCTATGCTTGAATATACCGTGTAGTTACTCATACAATATTTTATTTTTAACTTTAAAGTGGATATACCCCTCTAAAATCAAATCGAAGATTAGGAATTTTCACTCTTGCTACTAACGCGTTAAGGCAATGGGTGAAAATCTATTATACATTTGCAAGTTGCTTTACTACTCGTTTAAATACTCTTGATCTCGGATCAAAAATGTCCAAATCGATGTTTTTCTTAGACATTGAGAGCTTTGTATTGGTTTTAAACAGACTTTTTCATCGCACCTGTGCGAAAGTTATGAAGTTACTTCCTCAGCCAGGTACCTTTTGCAGCTATCAGATGCTAACGAGAGATGTCGCAGTATTTATTGCGTAACACGATGTTTTACTTCCATGTTCGTTATTTGATACAAAGAGCGAACACAAAGTAAAATTCCTTTAATCGATCTATCGATACCGGGACCACTCTAAACCAAGCAGTGGAAAATTTTTACGAAAGTATATGAAAATGACGGCAGTAAAATATTAGAATAAACGAAAGAACTAAGATGATGATTTCGTTCTATTAATTAAACCGCATGTATCAAGACTACAGATACACGGATAAACGGAATTTACGGATTACAAAAAAATGATCAGTCGAGCCTGTGATTCCTCTTTCGCCATTTCTTACTCGAAAGAACAAATGGATAAGATTATCCTTAAACCGTTTATTCCCCAAAGTCATTGTCCGCCAAATTAAATCCCTTAGCAATCTCATATACGAAGAGCGATAATTATTTCTTTCTTACAGTCGACTAAAGATTTACGTAACCAAATTTTTTTCTCTACAGTACTTATGTATTGGAATAAAATAATAACAATAATAATCGTTTATTGTCTGAACACATTAATAAATAATATAGATTATTGAAGTTCCATAGTAAACTAGCCAACTGCGCAATCATTCATTGGTTACATTGACTTACAAATAAATGGACGACGGGTCTAATACAAAAACCACGAAAAAAATGTCCCAAGTCAACCTATTTAAACGTAGTGACATGTAAAGGAATATGAAAAAGCTAAAACGTTGAATTTAAATTGTAATGTCATCGCAGTATTGTCTAATTTTGCTTGCTTCGCTGTCAGTCGAACAAACGAAGACTAAAGCGTGAATGACGCTCTGTATACGATTTTAACGCCCTATAAGTTCGGACACTTTTTAGCGCGGA
Source organism: Hyposmocoma kahamanoa (assembly GCF_003589595.1). Taxonomy (NCBI): domain Eukaryota; kingdom Metazoa; phylum Arthropoda; class Insecta; order Lepidoptera; family Cosmopterigidae; genus Hyposmocoma; species Hyposmocoma kahamanoa. The sequence goes on along the minus strand of NW_020653719.1, from coordinate 11,416,865 downwards.
CCCGACGTCCATATATTATAAGTCAATGATTGGTTATCTCGTATTTTACTTGCGGCCTCAGCACTAAGCTCAGGCTTGTGTCACAGAGACCGTTTTACATTATTGTACTATTGACACATAAATCTGGCACATGGTTCGTACATTGAGGGAAGACATACTTATATGTATTGAGTTTGGTTGTGTTCTGAAATTGAATTTGACCCAATATACGCCAACAATATAAAAATTTAAAAAATGAAGTTTAAATAACAATATCGCAACTTAAGAGTAAATATACAATTACTTACGTGTTTACTTGTATGACGGTGCTTAAGTGTGCCCGTGCGTGGGTGCGCACGCTCGCTGCGTGTATTTGTGTGCATGCGAGTGAGGAAGTGAGTTTGAGTGTGTGCGTGTTTGTGGGCATACATGTGCACGCGTATGTGTGTGTGTGTGTGTGTGTGTGTGTGTGTGTGTGTGTAGCTTATTAAACAAGGAGCATGTGAAGCAGCTAAATAAACTAGCTGTACTTGACAGTCGACCTTCACGGAGTCACAAACTCATTTAAAATGCTTCTCCAATAATAATCTATTCCTATGTGTGTACGTACATGGCACCCGCGCACGCGACTCTGGGTTTTCCTAGTGCGGGGCTATGTCGAGTGTGTGCGTGTTTATTTCATATTCAAAATTGAATATGTAATGTGTCATGAAAACATTTTAACCTAACGCTCTTTTTTTTAATATACAATTTTTAAATGTAACACTTCGCACAATATAACGAACGTTTAATATATACTTGTATTCTAGAATTTTTAAGTTGATTGAATGAACATCACTAAATTATTTTTTTGTGAAATTACTACACGAATTTGTTATAATTATTAATACTGCTTAACAAATTGCCAAGTGACGTTCTTGATAAACTTCTAGGTTAACCAGAAAAATGTAAAACAATTCTTAAATCATAGCATTTAATTTTTTTGCATCAAATTGTGCAATTTAATAGTTTTAAGTATAAGTTGCGTAAATTGCGCATAAGTATTAGATATTAATTCTTTTATTTTACGCCTGATAACATGTGATTGCAGCGATACATAAATATTTTAATGGTTTTGTGTTTCTTTTTGTAAACCTTTTACTTATGAATAAAACAAATTCAAAGACGAAACACTAACAAAAGTTTGCACCGCACCGCGGTAAGGTGCCCAAGATGCTGGCAGCTAATGCGTTGGGCAAGGTATCTGCCGGCCCTTGGGTTTCCCATACAGTCTATTAATTTTATCGACAAAATTTTGTATAGATGAAGGGCACTGGGGCCCCACGGGCCAAGGGTTTCGAATCCAAAGGCTGTAAATAGGTAGTCGGAGCCGAGATCCTGGTACTTATTGCTTTTTATCCTTTCCGCCAGCTCAGCTGCGGAGCCAGCCCTCTCGCTGGTATGCTGGAGATGGGATGGGGCAAAGGTGTCGGCACATCTGGCCTCCCACACCAGTGCCCGGCCCATACTCCTAGGAATGAGAGTCATTCCGTCCGGGTGTTTGCCATCTGATCGCGACATGCCGCTTGGCTCGAGAATAACAATCATGTCATAAACCTACATTAAAGTTCGCGCTATATTTGATCTAAGCAGCATGTCACGAATTGTAGGCAAACGCCAGGTTGGAATGACACTCATCCCTTGAAGAATGGGCTTGGTATGAGACGGCACGTGTGCCGACCCACTTGCTCTGTCCAATCTCCAGCACTCCAGCAAGAGGGCAGGCTCTGCAACTGAGCTGGTGGAAGGAATAAAGAGTAAAAAGTACCAGGACCTTGGCTCCGACTACTTGCTTTGGAGTCGAAACCCAAGGCCAAGATCAAAAAAATAGTAGACTGTCTGGGATACCCAAGGGCCTGCAGCTACCTTGCCCAACGTGCAGCATAGCTATACAAAGGATAAACGCTGTCAGCATCTTGGGCACCTAGCTGCGGGGACCTAATTTCATTCATACAATTTTAATTTTAATTTATTTATTTAATTCGTTTTATTTAAGCTTTTATTGTAACTTACCTATATATTTTAACTTCTTTTCATAATACCAAGCGCCGGAGTTGCCGTACCGCTCAGAGCTTTAGATCGCAAAGATCTGAGAGCACTGCCACTGTGCCCATCACGCTGAGACATAAGCTGAAAAGTCCCACGTGTCTGTAATTTCACCAGCACCCTTACCATTCCAAACTGGAACGCCGTAATGCTCACATTACTACTGGGCGGCAGAAATAGGTAAGGTGACAGGTACTTCTCCGAACGAACCCTTTCACAAAGAGCTTTATTTATTGTCTGATAAGTATTCTAAGTTATTAATCTCAGTCCATATAACTAAATATTTAGATTATGAAACTGAAATATTAGTGCAATGTATTCTAAGTCCTATCTTGAGTTACTATGCTGTCGAAATGTAGTTCGTGTAACTAAGTATGCGACTCTCCTCCGCATTTAAAAGGCATCCATAAATAAATTGCGTACGTGATATTACGATTTTCGTAATAAAGCCTATATTTAAGGAAGGTTAATTGGGTATATAAGTCGTTAAAACTTTGGGGTTATTGTGAATAAAATTATAATAAGGATATTAACCCATTCAGGTAAAGGTAATGTAAATTTATTGGTTTAAATGTCGAAATTGTAAAAGTTTTATTTAAATTTTTAATGCTCGTTCAAATGTGTTTTACGAGATTTAATATAACTTGTTGTTCTTTTTTAACTGAGTATATACAAATTACGTATATACATCACGAGGGAAAGTACTTTAAACATTGTAGACTGAATATTTTCCTATATAGAGATAATTTAGTTTTTAAAAGAAGTAACACGCATTGAGAGATTTAAAAAAATTTGCTTATAATTAAATATAAAAAATTATACTTCCACCTTGTTTATAATAATGTTCATTCGAATACGGCGTAGAATTTTGCTTCTAATTAAGACGCGTAGCACATGCTACGGGGGTTACTACGCGGCAGATTTGGACTTTGACAAATTTTGCTACGAAATAGTTTTATCATCTTCATTATATTTACCACTGTTGGGCTCATGCACCTTCGATATGCAAGTTTCACCACAATGTTCTTGTTCACCATTAGCGAGAGTAATTTACAAACGTAGAAATTAAATTTATATGTACAGGGATTCGATATTATATGCCTTATTCGGTGAATTCGCTGTGGTGGTTGTCATTGTAGTACATTCGGATATTCTTTTGTAACTCATATTATGTTTATGTCGCAGAGAAATTATAATTAAATGAAGTCCTGTACTAGAACGTTTTTATTACAGGTCTTAACTCAATTGCGTTACACCCACAGGGAGGGTTCCACCCACATACATATACAAAAAACTCTGTTTCCTGTCACACTCTGAATAATAAAGTGACCAATTCGAAAAGTAATTTTTATTCAAATGACACAAATTTATATAAAAACATGAATTATGATGAGGGGGAAGTTAAGTGTCAGGATCATCACAAGTGGAAGATTTTTGTCTCTATATACCTCCACGGGAAGTTTATGTATGTATAATATAAAAAATAATCTTTTGTAAAAAAATAGGCAGACACCGATGTGAAAAGGACGTGAATATACAGGGTGTCATCATTAAGTGTGCCCAGGCTTTTATTCCATAAATATAAGAGATATCAAAAAGCTTATTAAAATACGTTACCTAATGAGTAAACCAACATCGATAACTTTTGTAAATAAAACTAGAAATATCCAAAATTTTAACATTAAACGCTCCTATGCATTTAATATGACATTTATAGTGAGGCTTTAGTTGACCTACTTTAAGAGGTAACAATAAGTTAACAGATAACAAAACTGCTATAAATAAAGTAAAAAAACTATCTTTTAATAGAATAAAAATATATTAGTCAATAAAAGTAATAAAGGTGTGAGTTTTCCGTAAAAAAGAATAAAATTGATCAAATTTTCTATAATGCTTATCGATTCGGTTTTAGTTAAGGATTATTTCATTGTACGGGGCGAAAAAAATCGGAACAGCAGAAGTGGGTCAAATTCAATAAAAAGTTTTTTTTTATCGTTGATTTTTATTATTATTGAGCATGCTATATATTTAATCGAGTGGATATTTTTATAATTACTGCTGACTTTTTTATAATAGAATTTGTACGGGTGTAAAGCACATAGGTTAACAACCTGTGTAATATCATTTTACTAAAACAAATCGAGGGTTTGGTCAAACAGGATTTATTTAGTGAACTGATAGAAAGAATAGAACATAGCGGGGCAGAGCGGGGCAGAGCGAGGCAGAGCGACGCAGAGCGACGCAGAGCGGAGCAGAACAGAATAGAATATTTTAGTTTCGTTAATTTGCCAGAATACTGTAATGATAAATAAAGGTCTTAAGTGAAATTAGGTACTTTGTATTCAACTTGCAAGCAGATGTGCAAATATCATAGGATTTCATGTTCGGTTTCTACTGTTAATTGCACTTGTTAATGTAAATACGCACCCTTCGTGGCAGAATGGCATAAATGGAGTTACGTCAAAAATTTTTATCGCTCCATTTTATACAAAAAAATATAACCCAGATCCTTTCCAATAATACTTGTAACTTTATCTACAATATTAGTCGATAGAATTAGAAGAATCGGGTAGGGTATGAGTTATATTTTTTAATGGAGCAATAAACGTTTTCGACGTAACTCCACTTATGCCATTCTTCCATGAGGGGTATGATAGTATTTGAAAATTCTAAGTATTCTTTATTACTATAAAGCAAAGTGACAAATTGAAGCCATTTTGTCATTGTAATTTAAAATTAAGTATAGGACATACTCAACAATTCTCTCGTAACAATTTCATTTAATTTGGTAATTAATAAAAATAATTATATACATGTTGAAACATTTTCTCTTATAATATAATTACTTAAAGGCAACGAGGTTGGTACAAAAGATTCATAATTTTAGCTCTATATTGCCTTTGAATGATTTCACTACATGTTTTGAAATATAGGTGAAAAGCTTTGACAAATACACAGATATCCTTAATGTACAATCGGTGCCCTCACTTAGGTATCCACTATTTGTACTAAGCGACTCGACTGTACATGCCTAGCAAAGGCAGTATGTTTAGTTATTTTAACAACGGTTTACAGCTGTAGTCGAAACACGCACCGCAGATGATAAAATCGATTATCAACGTTTGCTGGGACTTGATGAAATTCCAAGAGAAAGGTGATTGATTATTTGACTACATATTTATCCCAAACCAAGTATCCATTGAGGCGTGCCTTATTTATGATATCAAATTCTAAACATTTCCGAAATCCATTGTCTGTGTTTCAAGTTCCGAAGGTCAAAACTGAACGTATATAGTGTAAATGTATATAGTGAGTGAAGTACCCTCTTCTTTATATAATATGTAATCGAAAAGATGTCTCCGTCTCTGTATGTGAAACCTGAACCAGCAAATCACTCTCACCTTTTTTTCGACATAGATTTAAGCATTGCCGTGTCTTAAATGTTGTATGTTTTGTGTTGCAGAATAGTTTTTTTAACTGACTTCAAACAATGAGACTGTATTAATTAAATTTTTATTGAATTGATATTCAATTATTTTTTGTGAAATTACTCCACTAGTTTGTTATAATTATTAATATTTATTAATTTAACTGCCTCCGTGGCCGAACGGTTACCATGCCGGACTGCCATGCAGAGGTCCTGGGTTCGATTCCCAGGCCGGGAGAAATATGTGTATGGCCTACATTTATTTCTCTCGTGAGTTTGGGTGTAATTTGTGGTTATCTATGTGTGTGTCCATGGCACCCGCGACACAGGGCTTCCCTAGTACGGGACTATGTTGAGTGTGTGCGTTATTATAATTATTAATACAAAGATCGAACACTCAGAAAATACACTCAGAAAAAATTCCTTCGATCCGGTCGGATTCGAACCGATGTCTTCTTGCATACCGTGCCAGACGCTATATCAACTAAGCCACGGAGCGAACCAACGGACCTCACGAATTTTTCTACGTGCTTGCGTCGTGTCTTTGTACTTGGTCTTTCAACGACTTTTTAGTCGTAGCGCCATCTATGAGATGAGACTGTATTTGTTTCTTTTTATGCGATAACTCATTTGTTAACCAAATTTGGATGATTCTTTTTATAGGAAAAAAAGATACCTTAGTTATGGTCCCATTTAAATATGAAGAAAATATTCCACCTCTAAGATTGACAAACTAACCGATTTGAATAAAACTTGGCGAATAATGTAATTCCCAGAATTTTTGAGGTCTTTTTTTAGTATTCTGTATTGAGATTATTATTTTATTTTATTTATTTAATTACTTTTCTAACTCAATTCAAAATATGCAAATTCTTTTACGTGTTCTGGCCTGAATCAATTATAAATATGGCTGTCGTGTTACGTATGAAATCTTCTTACCCTTGTCATGTCGTAACCACATAAAAGGCATGTCTTACCGCAAAGGCTGTCCTGAATAAGAGCTATTACATCCCCGTTTACGGTCATTTTAAGTACAATATTCGTTTTCACTTTGCGGAAATGTGTTACCGATTTTTATGGTCATGTAAAAATTTGTCTATAGATGTTACCTCTGCTCGAATTCTAATTTTTCCCACACTGAATCGGTTCTATTGCGTGAGTCGAGCGACAGGGACACTGGCTTTATGTCAGAATTTATTTTTTTACAATTGAATTTAGTGCCATTTAAAAAATGTACATTGTATACTATACGTGTTCTATTTACTTCAGTTGATATTTAAAAAATCATTAATACATGTAAAATTTCGAAATCTGTCATTTTTTCTAGCGTGAAAATGTTTAGGACTCGTGTTTTCACACCACGAGTACTAATCAGTGTGTATCCTCAATTTTACTATGTATTTTTTTCAAAGTGATTTATAATTCATAACTCATAACTTGCACCCCGCATACCTCGTAGCTCGCAGTTCGTAGCGTGTAGCTCGTAGCTCATAGTTCGTAGCTCATACCTAATAATACGTACATTCATTGGTTCATGTGGATTATCAGAGATATTACATAATAGTTTTCCAACACATGGACCCCGTAAGGGCACTACAATAATAACAACTTCAATTATTCATCTCGTATACAAGCTATGTCATTAATTATTATAATTAGGAAATATATTAAAACCAAAAATGTTGATCATAATAATTAACATTATAAAGCATAAATATAGTGATACAATTTAATTTATCATTCAAATAATTAATTTATAGTCAAAATTCGATAAAATAACTTTTCAAGAAAATAAAAGATTGACACAACACAAAATAATATTCAAAACAAATGTTCTTAAACTATGATAATGTTATTACTTACGTCAAAAGCGTAATGGATATTAAGTTAAGGTATGTCAAAAGCTATTTATTCAACACTTTCACTGTTATGCAGAATCAATCAAACCACTTGAGGTTTACTAAGTAAAATTAAAAATAGCCACGAAACGGTTTTAAAAAAACCTATTGTGTCTGAAGCTGAGCAAGTCCCGATTGAAACAGCCGACAATTTCTACATACAGCGACATGCATTACGGTGAATTAGGTACTGCATTATCAATTGTTTTAATATAGTAATCTGTATCAATTGTTTTATTTTTTTTATTCTTTTCTTATTATTATATTGTTATTTATTTTAGACTCTCGCTTCTCCGAAAGATTAATTTTGAATTACTATTATTATTATTGTTGTTCCTCTGTTGTTTTGTTTATATGCGTGTCTGTGCTTGTGGAAGAAACAGTTTTCTTTCTTTCTTTCGTAATGTATTCGTGCCTATTCCATCAAACCGTGTAATTCTATGCAACTAACTTAAGTTCCTCAAAGGCCCAAGAACGACAATTATTCTAGCGAATACAAGTTTCTTAATTGCAGGTTTCAATACACGAGTCTCATTCGAATTTACGAGATAATTACAAGAGATGTCGATTGCAGGCCAAATACTGCAAAACGTGGGAAAACTTAAATCCGCTGCTTAATTAGAAACCCGAGAATCAATTAAAATAGTGTTGCAAACAACTACATGCTTTATACTCGACTGAAAGCCCTTTTATTGAATAATGAATTTTACAATGGAAAAGAATTTTTTTAGAAATAAATAAATAAATATTAGATTTTATGTGTGATTTTATTGAGGAATTTGCCATTTACGAGGCTTAAAACCGTAGTGAAACAAAAACTTTAGACTAAAGGTTTATTATACACCTTCTGCGTAATGATGACAAAAATCCGTGGCAGTGACCCGTTTAGCTGTTTTAGGTATTCTCAATCTCAGATGCTTAAAATAGATTTTGTAATGATAAATGTATATCGAGTTCTTAGGTTTTCGCAATAGTACACATAGGAAATGAAACTATTTTTCCGGATTTAAATCGCCTATAAGATGGCCGTATATGAGGGCCCGAAACGTCAGTTTGTTTGAAATAACAAATATACGCGATTTAAATCCGGAAAAATAGTTTTATTTTCTATGATAAATGTATTCAAATGTATATTTACAAAGAGCAACCCCCAGAGTTACTTGCTCATTCTTCTCTGGGAATCTACCTTACGAATGAGCAATAGAGTTTAATCAGTATGAAGACTTCAAGTATGATTTGCTTACCTATGAAATAAAGATTATTTGAGTTTAACTTTGACTTACACAATATCACATACGCTGCTCTTTTCCCAAAGTAAGTAACTAAAGTACTGTGTTATGGAAATGGGAAACAACGACAGTACCCCAAATAACCAGACCCAAGATAATACAGAGAAGTTACTTTTTTAATTTTCTTTTATCCGCTCACACGATTCATGCATCTCTGGAAGCATACCACACCTAGAGGTGCCGGTGATGATTTTATACCGATTTGTTGGATATCGAAGTTATAACAGGTAAAAGAACTAATACTAATTGCTTTTTCGTTAACTACTCTAGCAAACCATGAAGTTTTTAATGTCTGTCATTTAAAAAAAATAAACAACTTCAAAAATACGTCACGACAATCGTGTGTGTTATTGTTTGGGCTGGTGATGTCGGTGTTTATTTATTAAAAACATACCGTAAGTTGCGTTTTTTAAGTTTACCCTGAATATAAATGTTTATAAACTATACTTTAAGGAGTAATTTCATGGTAAACATTAGAACCACTCAAACGGAATATTATCATATAAAAAATTTCATTAGTGCTTTTTAAGTGCAGGACTTGCGGTGTATTACTGCATTTTATTTGAGATGTTTTTGTTGTAGTACGGAGGGTATTTATTTAGCAATGCAGAATAATAATTTTTAATTTTAAAAACTTTTATTTAAACTGAATCCTTTTCTAATTTGCGAAACAAATAGCCGCCATTTTGCGGTAGGATGAGCGCATCGCGTGAGCGGTTATATAGTGTCAAGTGACGGGACGAACAGTCGTGTGCCTGATGGTAAGCTACACGCCTATCAATAACAGTTGCAGTGCCACTCAGAGCTTTAAATCGCAAAGTTTAAGGAACATTGCCACTGCGCCCATCACCCTGAGACATAAGTTGACAAGTCCCATGTGCGTGTAATTTCACCAGCACCCTTACCGTTCAAAACCGGAACACAGTAATACGGACATTACTGTTTGGCGGCAGAAATATGTAAGGTGGCAGTACTGCCCTGGACGTAGTCTTTCACCAGGAGCTTTACTGTTACTAAAAATTTACTACATTGACCCGGGCGGGGGTCGAACCCGAAACCTCAGAGATGGCGTGAAAACCGGTATGTAAGCCACTCGACCACGAAAGTCGCCAAAAAAAGGAAGAGAATTGGAATTTCATTTCGAAACCATTGTATTTTTATAATGTTTATTAATTTGTTTAGTTATAATAAAATGTTATATTGTTGTTTTATAATAAAGTAGATGTACGGTATGATTTTAATTTATAATATAATGATTATTATATATACATCTGGACTCAAACCTAACGGCCTTACCAACTTTAAAAAAAGAAATAACTTTCTTCTTCTAAAATGTTGTGAATGATAGGGACAACAAGCA
>NW_020653719.1:11335698-11386827 GCF_003589595.1 Hyposmocoma kahamanoa | reverse complement strand
TATTTTCGAACATTAATTTGTACAATATTTTTATTTTATGTTGCAGTGCCTAATCGTCGTGCCACTGAATTATAATATACTTCAGTTTCGAAGTTGATAAAATGTTAATAAGATATTATTTTATCGAGTTCTTAGATTTTCGCGATTGCTATTATGATTGTTTCATTTCTTAAAATTATTTTTATTAAAGTTTCATCGTTTCTAATATTAAGTAATATCAATAATACAGTTCAAACACATAAAGAATACTTTTTATCATAATTATTTTGACCATGAGCACGCAATGCACTCACATACCCCATGTGGGGTATGTGAGTGCATTGCGTCTACTTACCCCATAAGGGTGCGTACAATTTTCCGCAATACGGATCAAGTGAACACATTCCGAATTTAGTTTCATCTTTTCCATTTAATGTTGTGGATGGATAGAGTAGATCAACATGGCTACCCTTAAAGCTGTCAAGTACCAGTGAAGTATACCTATAGAGCGTGTAACTGCTCTGAAATATCAGGAGAAAATTGAAGCACACTGCAATAAGAAACCAGACATCATCATTATCAATTCAGTCGAAAGACGTCCGCTGCTGGACGGAGGCTTCCTCCAAAGACGCCACTACGACCGGTCTTATACTGCACTCGAGAACTCTTTGGTCTCGACATCTATCTGTTCTGCGAGCAATGTGCCCCGCGTCACTGCCGCGTAAGTTTTGCAATTTAAGTAAATTTTGTAATAGAATTTTTTTTAATAAAAACAAAAAAATTGTAGATAAACAAACTCAACTATTCAAATACTATAAATAACTAAACTATAAATGTAATATATAACTGTATACAACAAACTAAACACTACCCTATTAATACATGAATATCATAAATTAACTTCACAAAGTTTACCCCGTACTCTCGTCGCACTACATTAGAAAAATAATTCATCAAACGAAAGTCATACGACCTAAATTCAATAACTATTATGGAAAAAGAAATTGGAAATATTTGTTACCTGCATTAATGAACAAAATTAATGAGGAGTTTATATGTAATTATCAAAACAACAAACTCTATAAATCATACGTTAAGAAACATTTTTTGAAAACTGAAGATATAAACTTTATTTTGTAAATAGCTTAATTGTTATTATATGCCATTTATATGCACATGTAAGTGAGCATGTTTTTGTACCTGTCTAGAAGTAATTAAGTTAGTTTTTTAAGATATTTGCTCTATTATATTATATCTTTGTGACGGTGTGTCCTCCTTGATCGTCATCCCACCTTTTTATTTAAAATTCTTATTTTATTCTCACACTCGTATTTAAATTCAAATTTTGAATTGTTCCATTCTTTTCCTAGCATTCTTATTTTGTTTCCTTCCATCGTCACTCTCTACCCGATCGCGGCAGAGAACACATCTTTTTGTAATTTTTTTTTTGAACCGTTTACCACTAAAAATCTCTTGTACAATATACATTTTTAAGATCATAAGTATTGTTATAACCGCAATAAATACTTACCATTACCCTTTACCCTTTTGAACTTTGAACTTCAAAGTTACTAAGTAAGACGTATGGAGGCTGCGGAGGCTACTACTACTAAATCCCATCCAACAGGACAACGCCACCAGCACCAGCAGCACTCTTACAGACTTCCTTCGCCGCGGATAAGCCCGGAAGGGCTTTTGTCAGCAAAGCTTATAATTAGTAAATAAGTATTTTCCCTATATTTTGGTCAATAAAAAAAAATTCCTTTGCGAATATCCTCATTACTGATTGGATCTCGCATTGAAGACCAATCATGTCATCCTCGGGTGACATTGAGCCCACTAACGAGGCCTATAGTGAACGACCACATCTTAGTGCCGTCATCACTGGCAACACACACTAGTCAAAGTTTTCTGCCTCGAGACACTGTGGTAATATTTTGGACAAGAAGATATGCCGTCGCTTTCCGAACCCTGCTCGATGATTGACCTGTTTGTCGAAGTTGGACCTACCTAACTGGATAGTTTGTCCCAGGTATAAATAACTGTGAATATCTAAATGTAGAGTTTCCGATCTTCATGGGAATTGGCGGCATATGGATACGTGACATTTTTTTCATTCATTATCCAAAACAAAATAGTTTACAGTGGTTCTTAAATCTATCCTACCTACTGAAATCCCTTTAACGGGTTTATTACAAATAAACCCGTGCACTTTCATTCTAGATAAAATATTAAATTATGAGAAAAATATTAAACGAAATAAATTACAATAACTTTTACCACAAATAATTTTATTTTATATTTGATGTTTTTTTAAAAATAAATAATAGACACACGCTTGGTCACGATCTCACCTGATATTAAGCGACGATATGACCGACGATGTTACGCGTTTGGCTAAAAATGCCTATTCACTCTAACCTTGAACAGCCCCAAATTGTACTTTTCGGGAAACACAGAGTATTCCATTCCTTTACCGTACCCATTAGAAAGGAGGACGCAAAGCGCATAATGCAAGGGTTATTGCTAAGTTACGTTAAGAAGGAGCAGAGGAAAAATTCATAATCTTCGATTTGCTTTTAGAGGGGTATATCCACTTTAAAGTTAAAAATAAAATATTGTATGAGTAACTACACGATATATTCAAGCATAGACGCAAGCTAATCAGAAACATAAAAGAATAAAGTTTCTTCGATTGATAAAAATCACGAAATGACCTCTAATTTTCACATTTGATTCATCCTCGAAATGCTACAGGTTATTAGGACAAAAATTAGATAATTCATTATATTTATGCATGATCGAGAACTGTCACTACGGATTTTTTTTAATCCCTTTTATTTTATAGTTATTCCGCTGAAACGAATTTGGTACTTTTAATGCGCAAAATTCAACATCTCCTGTCGCATGTCACGCGAACTTCAGGCATATATTTGTCTCACAAATGTGGGCGGAGCCAACGTCAAAACTTTTTTGGCATGCTCCCTCTTAACTAATACTACTACTGCCTTTATGTCTGTCTAATTGTCTTTAACCTAATTTGTATTGTTTCATATTTTTACATATTAACAGCTTCTGAAAAGGTCTTTAGGTAATTTGTTTAGTGATGATAGCACATAATCCCTTCTTCTATGTTCATATGACAAACCTGTAAATAGTAATAATCGTTTACTATTTTTTTGTTGATGTACTGGAATAAAATTACTCTATGTCCTCATTGAAGTAGTACCGGAATTCGCTCTCCAGTGGCTTTTCACTCAGTTTTTGTTTAACGCTCGCCGATTGTAGTTAGCTACCAAACTTTTGCCCCAGCGCTCACAGTCGACTCGACGGCCACGGTTTGGGCACTGATTCCATTGCTTTTATTAATTATGTTACTGTTTTAAGTACAATCGTTGGAGTCCCCGGTGTCAAGGAAGCTGGCAGTCACTACCTGCTACTTTTAGATGGCTAAAAATTTGCGATGGGACGAATTCCACTGTATGTTTTTTTTTGTATGTATGTTACGTGATAACTCAGGTATTTGTGAAACGATGTTAATGGTTATTTCTTTGTTGGAAAGAAGGTACCTCAGTAGTAGTCCCATTTAAATTTGAAGAAAATATTCCATGTCTAAGGGTGGCAAGCTAGATGGATGAATGCGGTTTCGCGCACTTTCCGCTATATTCAATAAAACTTGGCAAATAAATGTAATTCCACGCACACAAAAACAGACCCTAATGGTTTTTTTTAGTAGTCTGCGCTGTGATTATTTCAACTCAAGTGGACGTGATTGCTGACTCAGTTGCAACTGGAGTTGACGATTCACGGTTGGGCACGATCGGCCGCCCGAACGCGACTCGAGTGTGCTCCGAGGGTTGCCAAATCGACCGAATGAGCATGAGTAGCCGATGCGCTGTACGAATGTAGTATTCGGCTCGGCGGGATGGGTACCGAACAGGGTTTTATTTTGTTTATTTTGGTACGGTCATGATTTATTTATATATTAAAGGACATCCAACAGCATACAATTCAACTTAAAAATCTATTTTACATTACCAGTATATAATGCCAATTACAAGATATCGCAGAGTTGGCTCGAGTTCATAAAAAAAAGTAACTCGTTGTGGGAGTAACTTGAGTTAATCGAGTTAAATGACTCGACCCGCCCATCACTAAGAAGGACACATTGATTGACTTCTGGGCATGAAGCCTCAATCAAAGCACCCTTGTTGTAATAAGGCAACAGCTGCAAAATGAGTTCTTATCATACGGGCTAGCATGACAGCAGCACTCGCGCAAGTCGCACCTTGTCGTGCTAACCCTACAGGAGAGTTTTAAATAGAAAGAAATCGACGGAAAATCTGAATACAAATTTCCGTCGAGTCACTGCCTCGGAACCTCCACACACGGAATCGGAAGGATCACGGTTCGAATCATATCGACTTAAATACGCGAGCTATCGGTTAGTTTATTTATTTATTCATGAAAAACCAACAGCTTCAATCATTTCATAAAAAGAGAGAAAGAAACATAATGCCTACATACATATTTCCACATTTGTATGGCAAACTGCTATGAAACAGAATTCTTTGCTTGCAGACTTATTCCCTGAACGCCATTACTTAAGTCTTTTCAAGGTGTTTATGCTTCACCGTCGACCTCATCTGTGACAGCCAATTTCAAGAAACTGGTGGACAATATTCAAATAAATGTTTGATGGGTGGATGCAGTAGGTAGACAAAAAAAAATACGATTAAGAGTTGTTACTCGTAACTCATGTATTTTAAGCTAACGGATATACGCCTGACACGGCAGAGCAGTGGATGTATCCCTAAGACTTTGGGATTTAAATGTCTGAGTAGCACTGCAATTGTTACAGACTGACGTGTCGCTTAACACCAGGCTTCTTTATCGCGTCACTTGGCATTTAAAAAAAAATATAGTATAAAATCTTTGTTTTTATTACTCCTAAAGAAGTTGTCAAAAATTTTTATACCGGATTGGACTAAGTGAAGTGATATTAGCGAGAGCTCTTAAATGCATATGTAGTTGTATGCCGTTCGCATAAAAACCACAAATTCAAAATTACAAATACAACCACAAACGCAACCGTCATTATGATACCGACCCCTAAATTTGTCTAACACCTGTCGAATAACTTTCGTTCTTGAACAAATGTATTTACGCCTTCTTTTGATAGTTCTATAAAAATTTTTCAATATTTTTTGCAATAAAAAATATTCCCTAAACTTAATAAAAGAATAAAAAAGAAAAATATTATTTCATCTCAATGAAAAAGGCCAGGTAAAAACAAAGGGTTATTTTTTATCCCAGATATAAAATTCAAAGAAATACAAAAGCAAGCTGTTGTAACAAAAAACAGGAAACTAAACAAAGGTAGGTAAACTTATTACGTTTCAATTCTTCCCTGGTTTAAAAGCTATAGCAGCCCAGTCTCAGATCAATATGGCGGCATAAACGCACATCAAAAGTGTCTAGAGATCAAGCATGTTTGCATGCCAATTACCGAGAATCAGGTTTTTTTATACCAATGGATTTTTTCGGGTAAATTTTATAATTTGAATTTGAAAATGAAATTGCCCAGAAAAAAATATTTGTTCTTAAAAAAGATTATTAAAAAACCTGATTTAAATTAATTAGCAAAAACGTGCTTGATCCCTAGACATTTTTGATGAATATACTTGTGAGTTTAATTTCGAAATTAGTACACTTGCGAACGTTTCGTACCAGTACCTCTCAAACACGCACATCATACAAGGTTCATCATCACAATTTCATGGAAAACTTTTGGCACTATTATTATTTTATAATATCAAGTGACGGGACGAACAAGTCGTGCACCTGATGGTAAGCGACACGCCCGTCCATAACAGTTGCAGTGCCACATCTCAATTATCTGAGGGGCACGCCATTGCACCCGTCACCTTGAGACATAAGTTGAAAAGTCCCATGTGTTATTTCACCAGCACCTTTACCCTTCAAAACCGGAACGCAATAAGAACTGTACTGCAACTATCACTTACTATAGGTAGATAATTACAAGTTAGTAGGCTCTAGGTTAGGCAGCTTATTTTTCATTAAAGAAAACCAATTTTTAATGTACTTTCCTTTCCTATGAAATAAACGGATATTATTTTATTAAAAACTAAATCCACAATCCGATATAATATGCAAATCAAAAGCTACATACTATTTTGCTGTGGTTCATAAAGCCCGTCTCCAATCTCCATTAAAAAAGATCACAGTCTTTATAAAAAATTTTTGCTGAAAAAGAGCTTAATGCGTCATGTGAAAGGCTTTCCCGTTGCATGTCTGAGCAGGCCTTTGTGTCGGCTAATGATTTTTTTTGAGACCCCGTATGATGTTGTCATGGTAAGAAGACATAAGATTTTGATGACATATTAATAACATTGGTCATTGAACCTTAACACCATATATTTAGTAGCAGAGGGAGGTACTGCTACCTTACCTATTTCTGCAGCCAAGCAATAATGTGAGCATTACTGTGTTCCGTTTTTAAAGGGTAAGGCTGCTGGCAAGGGTTTTGCAAAACAATATTTTATATCTCCATTACGTCCAATGTCCTCAATTCCAGGTAGTACCCTTGCGGCCATAATGTGATCACACTCCACTAACAGATCACACTCCATAAACGCGGAGGGGTTAGGTTAGGTTAGGTCGTGCAGTTTTGTTTAGAATTGTTTATTATTTTTCCTTAGCTGCTCTTTAAGTTAACTTTTTGTTTTGTTTCGTAGCTTTTAATTCATTTGTTTCTTGTTTCGTCCTTAATTTTAATTTTTTGTTATTCCTGTCTTTGAATAAAAATGTATACTTCATTAAAAGAATACAAACTTTTGCCACGCCGACTTAACTACGGTCAAATTGATCTGTGGCAACGCGGTGACACAGATGTATTATGTGGTCTATATAGATTTCTATAAAAATTTAGTCCATTAACTATCTATGTTTAACCTATGCAACTTGGCATTGTCTTCTCAACTTCGTCTTTGAATTCCAGGCTATTCCATTTTTCCAAGGTAAGTTTTAAAGTTATTTCGGACTCAGTCTCCACCGTCGAAGGAAACTAACAAAGTACACAACAAAATATCGTCTCTGACTTTTCGGAATGGAACCAATAAATCGCACCGCATCGGTTGCCGCGTCTGCAGGCAATTTATGCCGGAGCACAGTCTCGACCAAGTAATGCATTGTATCCGATCGTGGTATGGACGTGTTCATTTGTGGCAGAGATTTACTAGCGGAAACGTCAAACTCCAAAGTAAATGTTAGAGAGGTTCCGGAATTTCTGAGAAATGAGTTGGTTTATGTATTGAACACCATCATCATATTTTTTACGACAATACTCCACTAGTTTGTTATTAACATTGAGACAATGACCGCACACACCGAAACACTCCTTAGATCTGACTGGACTCGAGCTATTGTCTGTTACCTTAGCGTAGAACAAGGTTTTTTAACCTTTTTCTAGTCACGGACCCCTCCCAAAATTTCAAAGAGGCCACGGAAAGATGAAGAAGAACGCGTCTCGCTCGCTCCCACGGACCAAATCGCTCCAATAATGGATGGCTGTCAAAGGGCGCGAAAATTCAAAAAGGTCACGCCCACAGTAAAACATATCGTCATTTTACTTTCTCAAACTTGTATCTTAAAGCGCAAAGTAACTAAAATGTCAAATATGCATTGTATATTCAAATTTTCAGGCTGATTTTAATGAATTAAGGAATTTAAAATTAATAGAAATATTTTGTAAGTCCTGAATAATCACTTGTTATTTTATTCGATATCGTGATGTTTTTTGTTCGCATCCAACCGGATCGAAGGAATTTATCTTAGAGTTTATTTGATCCTTGCATTAACAATAATAACAAACTAGTGAAGTACTTTTACTATGAATATTACGGAATTAAAAACACTATTATGAAAATTAATTTAGTGTTAAGTAGCTGAAGTATCCTAATTAGCCATCATAAGTGTCTCATAGGCGAAATGACGGCAAAACAAATTATTAAATCCAACAAAGATCTGTAACAAACACGTGAAAAAATTCTTAAGATAATTGATAGACATGTCGGAGTTAGAGTGAGCCGTCGAAGTAAACACCCTCGATGCAGATTTATTCAAAATTACTCGAGAATCGGCTTACACACTAAGGGTCATATTCCAGAACTCTACTCAATGCTCAAATCAGGACTTGAGTATGGTTTAAAGCACTCGAAATCATACTCAAGTCCCTGCCATTAGGGTTGTATTTCCAGTGCTTGTGTTGCAAGTACTATCCTGACTTGAGCATTGAATAGAGTTCTAGAATACGACCCTAAGACACGTGGTTGAGGCAGTAAGTCATCGATATTGTACGCCAATTTTTTTATTAATGCATTATGTTAGGTAGGCTAAGTATCTATAGACCCTCAAAGTTCATTACACGGACCCCTTAGGGGTTCGTGGACCATAAGTTAGAAACCCTAACGTAGCAGAAAACCAATGTGTTGCTCTAATTGAATAGCATTATGCTGAACTACAGCCGTTTTGTCACCACAGCGCACACATGCGAACTTTTATTGTAATACCTTGCATATTTTTAATTGTGTTTGTCCTTTTTGTTATTCAATTTAATTTTTTATTTTAGCTTGTGTCATTAATTTTCTTGTTATAATGCTTATGTCTTGTTTATGTGTTATTCTTTTGTTATATCGCACCGCTATTACAATAGTGTTGCAACTCAAAATATGTGAAATTTAATATTATATCATTACTGAACGTTTAATTTGATTCTCTACACGTCAAAAATAACGTCTATCATTCATTTTAACTAGACTCGATCATGGTTTCTTTGTTTGCAAATATCACGTTAGTTTGACTGTTCAAACAGGGTATGGTCGGAGAGAGGGGGCTTTTTGTATAAGTTTCTTGGACAGTGAAGACGTACCGCCCCGCTCGCTCTGAACTTGCCGCGTGATATTTAGAATACGCTTTAACCTCAGCCATCTCTTTCCGACTAATTACTGTAAAAAGTGCATAAAACAACTAATTACAATTAGTTGACGTTGCTATTTCACCTCCGGCTGAACGAAATGATAACGAAGAATGAATAAGCCGATTATCGAGTAATTCCTGACCTATTCTACGTTGAAGGTGTTTCTCTCCACGTCTCTCTCTAATCCGATATATCTATCTATTATCTTAAGAATTTTTTTACGTGTTTGTTACAGATCTTTGTTGGATGAATTTTTTTTTGCCGTCAGCTCACCTGTGATAAACTTATGATGGCTAATTATGATACTTAAGCTACTTAACACAAAATTAATTTTTATAATAGCCTTTTTAATACCGTAATATTCATAGTAATAATCTCAGTACAGAGTACTAAAAAAACCGAACTTTTTGAGTTCGGTGAAATTACGTCTATTTGCTAAGTTTTATTGAAATATCCCCTAGTTCGCCACTATACAGGACTTGACACTGGAGACAATAGAAATAGGTTCTCACTACGAAACTACTCAAAGTATATTGAGAGCAAAACGCCTAGAATTGAAGAAATAGCAAAATCAAGCATTAAAGTAATTGCTCCTAAATTAAAGTTAGGCGCTATTTATAAAAATGAATCTTCATGCGTGAACAGCCACCCTTCGAGGTGGATGATTTTCTTCAAAATGAAATGGGACCACTATGTAAGTACCACCTTTCCAGCAAAAAAAGAATCATGAAAATCGGTTCACAAATTAAGTTATCGCGTAACATACATACAAAAAAAAAGAACATACAGTCGAATTGAGAACCTCCTCCTTTTTTGAAGTCGGTTAAAAATATTTCACTAGTTTGTTATTATTGTTAATGCAAAGATCAAACAAAGTCAAAGAAAAATTCCTTCGATGCGGCTGGACTCGAACAAAAAAGAACATCATGATATTGAATAAAATAAATACCTATGTTGTTTGTTCATACAAATCATTGCACAAAAACTGTTATAAGATTTGTTTCTTATTACAATACGTATAATTTTCAAAAAGCGAACGTTTTAAAAAATCACTGTATTATTTATTTCCCCAATGGATACGTTTTAGCAAAATTAAAACTTCGTCTGAATTTGGTCAATATGATAAACTCTTTGAAACGAGACAAATTGTTCGGGAACCGAAAAGGCAATTCCACTGAAATCTTTCACCGAAAATGGACAAGTAAATAGGCTGATAGTTTTTACATAAGCTCTGTTAGTTGTTACGTAGCTTGATTACTACAAGCATTGCATGGTATGTAGCTCAGGTTCGGTTTCCAATAGAGCCAATTTAGTCAATTTAGTTCCTTTAGTAACTTTAGATCTTTGTTAGAGTTACACATTTTACGCAGCAATGCAAACGCGATGCAATCGCGTGATTGCATCGATAGAAACACGCGATTGCTACGTTACACTTAGGATTAAAAGTCGCAAGTGTAGCGACGCAATCGAGTCTGCTAATAGTCGCCGTGTGTAACCACTCTCAGAACGGCGAAGGAAATCATTATGACAAAACCCGCATGTCTAACAAGGTTTACAATTCTTAAACAACGTACGTAGGCCCCAATCTGCATTAGGCCAACATAGTCATTCAGTCCGTCAGGATCCCCAGGGGATCCCGGTGAATTCAGCAGTTCATCCGAATCCCCTTAAACTATATAAAGTTGCAATCACATTGTTATTTAATCTAAATAACAAGTGTTTTAACATCATAAGCCGTGGATTCGAATCCATGTTCTCATCTCTGAGGTTTTCGGGATTGATATGCGAAAGAAAGATGGCGAAAACTGACCCAAAATCAACGAAGCGCCGTCCATGGACTTTGCTAGTATAATTTTAAGTTTTAGTTCTTAGTATAATTTTAAGGTTTAGTCATCAATATATTTTTGTATATTTTTAGAAGTCGGGAATAAACAAATTGCAAAACAATGTATTTTAGAATAAATGCAAGAACACAACGCAATTGATTCATTCCTTCATAGATTAGGTAACGTTCTTTTACGTACGTTTCTTTCTAAGCATGATTGAATGTTTATCTACCTAAAGTATTGGTTATTTTATAGTACACACTTATAATATTAAAGCTATAAAATACATAATCTATTAAACATTAATGACATAAAGTAAAAAATAAAACACAATGTGACAAAAATGTTTAGACAGTATTTATTTGAGATATACGAAAGTTAGCAAAGAAACGTTTTGACAAGATGCCTCTTGCCAATATCAATGTCACTTTGAAAAAAAAAGATTGAGAATAGTGTGACCACTTATGGCAGATTTCTGCCATTTAATATTTAATTTTTCTAAATTTTCATTTTGTATTAATTGTGGCAGATTTAGGAATATTCAGCTAGTTCTTTATTATTTTTAGGAACACACTGGAAACTTATTGTTTTCTGCTACTACGAACAAACATCTGAATCGAAATACGTGACAATGTTATAAACATAAC
This sequence comes from Hyposmocoma kahamanoa, assembly GCF_003589595.1. Classification (NCBI taxonomy): domain Eukaryota; kingdom Metazoa; phylum Arthropoda; class Insecta; order Lepidoptera; family Cosmopterigidae; genus Hyposmocoma; species Hyposmocoma kahamanoa. The sequence continues at coordinate 11,375,377 of NW_020653719.1, read as the reverse complement.
CTATATCAAATTTCTACAGGCTGTACTCAATTAGCTTTTTTGATGCTTTGGTAATGAATCACAAGTATTGATAGGTCTCTTTAATGCACGTCGTCAAAAATACTGGGTCACAAAATACACGGGATATCGCCACCCTCCTGTAGTCTTTTGGCCATTAATGCGATGATAGGTACGGAACCGGCTAGGCCGTGTTGCGATAGTATGGCGAGGTACTCAGATGGGTGAGGTGGCGAAGCGAGTAAAATCCAAGTCTGCTTGGTAGCACGTATATTCACTACACATATAAGATTACAGGTACAGTAAACAAATAAAACTAACAGTTATAGCGTATAAAGAAATAGGTAGCAATTAAATGAAAATAAATTAAATTCCGATACGAATTCTAACTCGAAAGAGCGTCACCGGCGACGTGCCACTGCAGAACAAGGGAACGAGTTTTGGAGAGAGTGGTTCCATATGATCCGAACGGACGGCCAGTTGGTTTAATGACGGACCGTCACGGTAAGTGTTATTTGTGCTAGTTTATTTGTTATGTTTAGTGTATTGCAGATTATAAATGGGTGTATATGTGGTAGTTAGTGTGTATATATGTAGTGTATGAATATATATATTATGTGTATTTGTATATGTGGGTATGTGTTAACTATGCTGTGGTATGATATGATATAGGTGGGAGTAGCCCACAGTCTGAAATTTTCCATAAGCTTTTCGTGATGAAACCTGCACCTCGAAGAAGGTTCACAACCCTCGGAAAATGTGTGAAGACTCCAACCAGCATTGGGCCAGCACGACAAACGTCTAAATGCTTACTAAATACTTTCAATAACGCTTGATGCTTGCTGGTACCTCATAGTTTAGCGTCGAATGTGCTCGCGAGTGCTGTAAAGCGCCTTCGCAATCCAGCCGTTGGGACTCGTTTGTAGAAGGCCTACTATACCGATTAGCTAACCATCGAAAAACACAAAAAGGCCACCAACACGCTACTCGAAGGAACAATTCTATTTGATTTGATTATGACGTTGACAAACAAAGAATCCTTGTTGATCTTTATTTTTATATTTTTTTTAACAAAACCTTATAACTAGCCATTTTAATATAAACATAACAATCTAACTATTTTACAAAACTAGGAAGCAATTTTAAATTAATATAATTTCCTAAGATAAAGGTAACTTGTTTAGAGAGATTGTCCATCGACAAAACATCTTTCAATAGTTAATGGGAGCACATTTTATTTATGTGTTCATAGTCTAGTTTAATACTGGCACTATTATATATTTTATTCACTGTAATTAACTACACTAACTCTGAAGGATTAGTTCTTTGTAGTCCACTATATTTGTATTGTCTATTAACTGTATAGCCTCTTAAAATGGGATTTACCTATTTCGTAAACTTGATTATAAAATGAAATACGCGCTTGCTTACGATGCCTTGATTGCATATGTGTAGAAATTATTAGTTAACATGAAAACGATGACGCGGTGACATACTTAACTTGATGTTTTTGTGCAGTATTTGTGTGTATAGTGTTTAGATTAAATAATAATAATATAATAACTACTCACTAGAGAAACCCTGTGTCGCGGTTGCCATGGACACACAAATAGACAATTACAAATTACACCCAAACTCACGAGACAAATAAATGTAGGCCATACAAATATTTCTCCCGGCCCGGGAATCGAACCTGGGACCTCTGCATGGCAGTATAATTAAATAAATAAAGTAAATAATTATATGCATTAAATAAAAGGATCAATAATACTATAAAACATTTAGTAGATTTCTCATAAATGTCGCTACGGCTAAAAAGTCTTTGAAAAACCAAATACAAAGACACGATAACAAGCACACAGAAAAATTCGTGAGGTCCGCTGGTCCGTTCCGTGGCTTAGTTGGTATAGCGTCTGGCACGGTATGCTAGAAGACATTGGTTCAATGATTTTTAATCTTTGTATTAATAATTATAACAAACTAGTAGAGTAATTTCACATAAAAAGTGATTGAATATCAATTCAATAAAAATTTAAATACAGTGAATAGCGATATCTCTAGCCGGTGCTGGTAGCTGTAAAGGTATCCAACCGGGTGATGAAATACTTTCATAGATTTCTCATAGATGGCGCTACGGCTAAAAAGTAGTTGAAAAACCAAATACGAAGACACTATAATAAGCACATAGAAAAATTCGTAAGGTCCGCTGGTTCGTTCCGTGTCTTAGTTGGTATTGCGTCTGGTATGGTATGCTAGAAGACGTCGGTACAAATCCGGCCGGATCGAAGCAATTTTTCTAAGTGTTCGATCTTTGTAATAATAATTATAACAAACTAGTGGAGTAAATTCAAATAATTGAATATTAATTTGATAAAAATTTAACTATAAAACATTTTAAATAAATAGAATTCAACTCATTTAACTCGCCTAGATGAAGGCAGAACTAATAATAGAGGACCGCGGCCTTAAACATTGCGCCTATACATGTAGTATATATCCATCCATTTTAAATATATAAACATATTTAACTTTTGACATTATGCATACCTCCAAAGTTCCGTAATTATTGACATACAACCATAGACAAAAAATGCAATACTTCCTGGATTCTTTTATAATTTTAGTGAAGCGACATGCTTTAGCTCCGATATTTATCGAACCAACAGATTATGCAACGAAGATTATTCAAGTTGATAAATTTTGGTACTTGACTAATAAATTATAATGAAATAATATAAATTACAAATAATTATAATCAATTCTTATTATTTCTTATAATGAATCGTCGGATTCTTCTCCATATGAATGAGATCATCACTTGAATCCCCATTAACATTAATTATTAATTATTGTAAGTACACAAATTGTCAATCGCAACATCACGAACCCTATAAGACAATATCTTCTTTTTTGAACCTGCTCACATTGATGATTAAAATTGCATCATAAATAAAATCGATTGTTATAAAAATCGAATCGGAAACGGATTAGGACATCACTAATTGATTATAATTCGAGCTGTCAAAAGTTAAATAATGGTTGGACGGAGTATATGAGGTTGGTGTCGTTTACTCTAAACTTAATCTTTGTTAGATATAGCTGCCAACTTTCTAGTCACCGGAAGCTTTAACGAAGTAACTAAAAACTTCTCAGCGGGAAGCTTCGTCTGTGACCCCCAGGGTTTACATGGCTACAGGCACAAAGCTGTAACTCTAGCTGAGATTGGTGAATTTGAGCCTTTTGTGGTTCTAGGCTGCTCTGGCGGAGCTCATCCCACTCATGCGTTCGTGTTTATGCATTCAGAAGAAAATTTACTGACAGTGTGAGATAAAATCCTTTGTTAGACATTTAGTCTTAATGTAAACAAATACTGTTGATATGTTATTATCACTAGTCACAGGTTTCTTACCACGATATGATTTCTTTTTATTTTCCTGATATTTCGGAACGCTTACCCGGTTACACGCCCCTGCAGTTAGTGATAATCATATAGTGAATAACCACGAAAGCCTTAAAATCTATAGTATAGATTCGGTAAGAGCGATGCCACACATGCGTTGATGGTGCGTTGCGTCATCGCAACGTTATAATTTCAACGCACCGAGTGCCACAAAAGCAATGAGGAAGTAATATCTGCATAACTGCATATTCATGACGTTTTTACATCACTCTTTAAGGGGATACGATAATGCCAGACCGCGCGGCGACGGTAATTGATGTTCTTTCGAATAATATGCTATATCTGTAGATATGTCATTTTCATCTATGGAAATCATTGACTTACAAATAAATGGACGACGGGTCTAACACAAAAACCACGAAAAAAAAGTCCCAAGTCAACCTATTTAAACGTAGTGACATGTAAAGGAATATGAAAAAGCTAAAACCTTTAATTTAAATTGTAATGTCATCGCAGTACTGTCTAATTTTGCTTGCTTCGCTGTCAGTCGAACAAACGAAGACTAAAGCGTGAATGACGCTCTGTATACGATTTTAACGCCCTATAAGTTCGGACACTTTTTAGCGCGGACCCGACATCCATATAATTGTAAGTCAATGATGGAAATCATTATAATTCCTTGGGTCATGGTTTTCCAAATTTGTAGAAAATGGAACACTGTGATAAGAGAGTGCTGCGGCATGAAAAAAAATGACATATATAGAGTTAGGGATGCTTAGATAGTTCGGACATGTAGAGACGATGAGCGAAAGAAGATTGACGAAACAGACTTAGAGCGACGCCACAAGGACGCTGACGGTGCGTTGCGTCGTCGCAACATAACGCCGCTTACGCACTGCAGCACTCCTCTTCGCTTCGTCTCCTGGCCCCTTCTTCGATGTGAACGCGTTCATAGCTTCGCGCTAGGAAAACCTTGTATCGCGGTTGCCATGCACACACTCACATAGACAACCACAAATGACATCCAAACTCACGTGATAAATACATGTAGGCCATATTTCTCATAGATGGCGCTACGGCTAAAACGTCGTTAAAATACCACGCAAGCACATAGAAAAATTCGAGAGGTGCGCTGGTTCGTTCCGTTATTTAATTGGTATAGCGTCTGGCACGGTATGCTAGAGACGTCGCTTCTTATATATATATATAATGTAGTACAAAGTTACTTACAATTAGTAACAATATAATTATGTACTATAAACATTCATAAATGATTTGTTTTGCGGTAATCCCAACTCTAAAATGGACGATAAAATTTATTATTTCGCCTGAACATAATAGACTGAGTGTATTTTAAGCTGATGAATAAATAAACAGCGAACATCTAAAAACGTTTCAGTTAACTACAAAATAAATGAATATTAAATGAAAAAACTAAAATCTCACTTACCATCGACTAACTTTTATCCTTCACAGTATATTAACGTTATGATAGCACTTAATTTTTTTTAATGATACCTAAACAATGATGGGTTTAATAACTATAACAAGGTATATTAATTTTCTTCTTCTTATCATCGATGGCATGCACTATAATGCTTGCCATCGTGGTGAACATATTTGCCAATCGGCGTGGGGTACTCGTGGATTATTAAGCAAGACGCGCAGAAAAAGAATGGTACCTACGTCGTGCGGGAAGGCCCATTCTTGCACCCCAAATAGTACTAGGTTAATAATTTCAAATATGATGAAATGATTGTTCGTAAATGTGTATAACCTCTTCACATCTTTAAAACATAAATCTTAGTAGGTAGTTTTACAATAACCGCAATGTAATCTCACCTGTATTTTTTCTTATATTCGTTCGGGAGGCCGCCCGTCAGAACTGTCTTGACTTCCGACTCGATCAAGTGATTATGTATGAGCACTTCTTCTCATTCATCCGCCATTTTTATTATTGATTTTTTTTTATTAAGGCTTTGGCAAAGCCATCAGCCTAAACATGAACTTTAAATATGTTTCTGTAAACATGGCCGCCACAAAGAGGATAGGCAATTTGAGGCGGCGTGCTTGGATTGACTCGGGATTCCTTAAAACGGGCCAATACGGGTATTTTAGTTCGAGATTCGTATAATTTCGCGTTTTAATCTTCGATTAAGGCACAATAGCACTATCCTATTCCACTTTAAACTAGATTTCACAAAATAATTGAAAGTCAAAATAAAAACGACACTTTTCCCTCCAAAAAGTCCAGAGCGAATCCTTTATTATTGACTGATTTGTGTTGTGCTGGTGTCTACTGGTGACTGATTTTGATTTGGAGCTCCAAAAAGTAGACATAAACGCAAAGAACAGCGGTGACGTCACCCACCATCTCTTACGAGGAGCCGAATACAAGAAAATTAAAGGGAGGTGGGTGTATATGGTCATCCGAGACCAAAAATATTACTATTTATATTTTGTCCGAGCTAAAACTACAGTTCACATTTCGTGTATTCTTATTCCAACTTCAAATTTTCGTCAACAATAAATACCTAAAACCGTGTGTTATCTTCACTTTATTTAGCTGATTAATCTTCTCATCTAGGTAGACAATATCCGACTTCGGCTTAAGACGATGTTCGGGATTTTACACGGCAGATAATAAAAATAGGTGTTTGCTGCCTAGAGTAATTGAAAATAATAAAAAACTCCTTACAAACTTGGCAAACTAAAGTGGCCATTAGAATAATTGCTCGTAACAAAATTTAGGCTGTACTATATTAAAGGGAATCTTCAAACGTGATCACTTTGTAAATAGACTTTTGTTCTTTGTTCACGTTTGTAAGTCATTTACAATATAACAGAAACAACTTGAGCTAAATGGGTTACTACCAAGGATTTTTGTCATCCAAGTACGCTGAAGTTGCATGGGGGCACTCACTTGAGGGCTTTTTCATTATCGCGGCAACATCGCGTTTGAATATTGTACAAGCGCTACTATAAAAGCCCAAAACCCGACCAGTAAATCGATCCGTGAATTTGAAAGTGAAATTCTCAAACTGTATTCTTAATTACTGGGGTCTTCTAAACAGTTTGATGGTAATTATGCGATACAATTTGCATAGCGAGCGAAGTCGAGGCTATTTAATAAGGACGAATATTTATATAGAACGAGATCTTTGTAAGGTTCGAGAGAGTTTTATTGCTCCTGTACACCGTGTTTTTATTTTGTGCAAACTCGCTACCACACAACCAGTGCTGGTTTTACCTATGGTGCAAGGTGTGTGGCGCATACGAGCGCAGGGTCTTAGAGAACGTCGAGCGCTGCTCTCGACGCCTCCAAAGTGCCTGAACGTGCATCAGCCCGTGCAAGCAATAGCTTCCCAACATCATTTATAATTGCACCATTTGCACCAAATAAATTCAAATTATCTTTATTTCATAGGTAAGAAAGTTACCCATGAAACTATAGAAATTACAAATGCTCATTTGTAAGGCAGAGTCCCTAGAGAAAAATGAGCAAGAAATTCTTACATTTACTTCAAACATCTCAGATTTAAACTATCTACAAGAATTAAAGGGGTCACTAACTCGGATTCTTGTCATCGAAGTACGCAAAAGCTGTACGATAACCAGTGGTCGGAAAAATATAACCTTTAGTATAAAGTTTTTGTTTCACTATAGTTTTAAACCTCGTAAGTGACAAATTTTTAATATCAACCGGAATCTTATTATAGAAGTTTACACATCGCCTAAATGAATTTGTGACTTCGTGGAGTCGCCTGTCAAGAATAACTAGTTCCACCCGAAATTTCGGAAATAAAACTATAAGTGGAAAGTATAACTGTAAGCATTCCACTTTGGTCGCGTGCTTACTAGTGGGCGCCAGGATATTGATTGCACTCTGGTAGAACTAGCGCCGGCGCTGCATACAACAATCATTCTTATCCGCTCACACGATACGTGCAGCCGTAGACGCATAGCACACCTAGAGGTGCCGGTTATGATTTTATACCGATTTATCGGATATCGAAGTTATAACAGGTAAAAGAACTAATACTAATTGCTATTTCGGTAACTACTCTAGCAAACCATAAAGTTTTTAATGCCTGGGTCTGTCATATAAAAAAATAAACAACTTCAAAAATACGTCACGACAATCGTGTGTGTTATTGTTTGGGTTGGTGATTTCGGTGTTTATTTATTGAAAACATACCGTATGTAGCGTTTTTTAAGTTTACCCTGAATATAAATGTTTATAAACTGTACTTTAAGGAGTAATTTCATGGTAAATGTTTGAACCACTCAAACAGAATATTATCATATTTATCCAAGTACACCAAAAATGTCATTAGTGCTTTTTAAGTGCAGGATTTGCGGTGTATTATGTTTTTGTTGGTAGTACTGAGAGTATTTATTTAGCAATGCAGAATAATAATTTTTATTTATAAAAACTTGTATTTAAACTGAATGCTTTTCTAATTTGCTAAACCAAATAGCCGCCATTTTGCGGTAGGAGGAGCGCATCGCGTGAGCGGTTATAGGAGACTCTTTCATACTAAACGACAAGATGATGATGTTGGGCATTAGACTATAACAGCTACCTAGTGGCATTGATAATCTGTTTTAAGAATCTATACTACCTCAAACGGCTTTGGTACATTCCGCATAACAGTGAAAGTATTGAATCAATCACTTTGTCTTTGGAAAAAAGTGTCAAATTGAGGACATACACTGATTACTGTATGGTGTAAAAAGGTGAAAACACGATTTCTAAAAATTTTCACAATAGAAGAAAAGCACAAACTTATCTCGAAATTTTACATGAAAACCGCTGTGTTCTATAAGTTCTTTACATTATACTAATGATTTCCTTTTTACATTGAGTGAACTAAATAGTACACGTATTAATTGATTTTTTTTTATTGAATTGATATTCAATTATTTTTTGTGAAATTTCTCCACGAGTTTGTTATAATTATTAATACAAAGATCGAACACTCAGAAAAAATTCCTTCGATCCGGTTGGATCCGAACCGACGTTTTCTTGCATACCGTGCCAGACGCTATACCAACTAAGCCATAGCACACGTATACTAATACTATGATACATTATTCAAACGGGTTTAATTTCGTTTGTACAAAAATAAGTTCTGAAATACAGGCAATCTTCCTACCGCTCGACCCAAGAAAACGTATTAGTACGGGAAATTTTTTAAATCAAACTGAGGTAGTATACTATATCTATATAGTATAGGTACTACCTCAAGTATAGTAGTTTTTTTCGTTAATGAATTGAGACTTGACCTCACTATTGTAATCTGTCAAAACGGCCATCATAGCATGCCTGTACTGTAGTAGTATTTATTACTATAAATAAGAATACAATACCTATTCCATCTTGTCAATGCATCTGCAACAGCATTGGTGAGGGCATGTCCTAGATGCAGCGTGCCTGTTACGTTGGGCGGTGGGATCACCATCACAAACTTGCCTTTTGGGTTTGGATCTAGGACCGATTTTCTCTGTAAAAACAAATATTTGGTTCATATTTTTCCATGTATTAGATGTTGAACATTGTAACATTCTAGTCTTAAAAAACAAGTATTCTGCCAGTTGTGTTTGACAACTTTTTTGTTGACAGCTATGGGTCTACTATACTACCTCTAGGTAGTATAGTAGACTCTTAATCCCCGACGCAAAAAGGTGTTAAGCGACACGCCTGTTCATAGCAAATACGGAAATCAGAAATAAAGACAGTATCACAAACACTCAGATCGAGACAATATAGAAAAGTTCCCACACCCCGTTGATCCGGCTGGGCATCGAACCCGACCTCAGAGACGTCGACACTATGAAAACCGGTGTGCAAGCCATTTGACCACGGAAGTTATCAAATGCGCAAAGTGTGCCCAAGTCATTTCCCAATGCACAAACAATAGATTTATTATTCACATTGCTTCTACATATATGCAGCTACCCATATAGTTTCCGTCTATCCCAAAATAGGAAAGTCTAAGCGATCGCCTCGACCCAAATGAAAAGCAGAAAAAAACAACAACTCGATCGATCCTTAACAGGAAAACAAAAACAGACTTTTAAGCCTTATCATGTTAGATCTTAAGGGCAGTTCACACTTCCTGTATTAATGTGATAAGTAATCGGTATAAAAAAGTAACAAAAACGCTTTATTAACAAAGATCTGTTCATTTTTTTTTATAATTCCAAGTGAAGGAACAAACAAGTCGTGCGCGTGATGGTAAGCGACACGCCTATCTATAACAGTTGCAGTGCCACTTTCAGAGCTTTTAATCGCAAAGATCGTAGGGGTACTGCCACTGTGCCCGTCACCCTGATACATAAGTTGGCAAGTCCCATGTACCTGTAATTTCACATGCTTTTCCTTCCAATCTAGAACGTAGTAATCTTCACATTACGGCTTGGCGTCAGAAATAGGTAAGATGGCAGTACTTCTCTGGACGAACTCTTTCACAAGGAGCTGTATTGCTACGTAATGTTTGTTCTACTTATTTATTTATTTATACACATGCGCATAACACACATTGACTCACAAAATATACCTACGCATATACACACCGCTTCTTTTTTCAATATTTGGCCGATCTTGCACTTGAATAGTAAAAAGGGATATCACCCAAAAACTGAGATATGATGTTCTCAAATTCCTTTACATGGTGGTCCATGTAACGTCACGTCACCTCTGCTAGTAACGACATCTAGCAGACTACGTCTGTTCTACTAACAGTGCAGCATGCTACCGTATTGACATTAGCGATTAATAGATCTTACTGTTGTGGTCCAGGCCACGTACGGTAGATGGCGCTATTTTGTTGTTTGTTAATAATAGGTAAACCGTGAAATTTCTATTTTTCCTTTGGAATATACTAACAACACCATCTAATAAATTCGACTCATATAAGTTTCGAGTCTCCGAGCATAAGTCTTCTCTAAGACTCCACAGTCTAATTGAGATTTATAGACTAAATTTGAAATGTAAATAGAGTCTCTGTTTGTGTCAATTTGTTCATGTTTCGCTAGGAATTCTGGTCTTCCTTCTATGCGTCTATACTAAACTAAGTTCCGATTTAATTTTGAAGATAATCATCCACCTCTAAGAGTGGCTGTTCACGCATGAAGATAAATTTTTATAAATAACGCCTAAATTTTATTATATGGAGCAATTATTTGAATGATTGATTTTGCTATTCTCCAATTCAAGGCGTTTTTCTCTCTCAATATACTTGGAGTAGTGAGAACCGATTTTTATTATCTCCTGTGTCAAGTCCCGTAAAGTGGCGAACTAGGGGATGAATCCGGGTTTGCGCACTTTCCGGTAACCGATTTCAAAAAAACTTGGTATTTAAATGAAATTCCACGTACTTTTGAGGTTTGGTTTTTTTAGTACTCTATACTGAGATTATTGAGGTTAAATTCACTATTATTCTCTAGGTAAGTTCACCATCGGATCAAGATTGAGGTGCTCGCCACTACCACGGGTCTTTTGTAACTTTCGTTGAGGTGGTAGAGTGAAGTTAATAGTGAATACAAGGCGTACCGAAATGGTACTAAAGTAGTCAGTACAACTTGTTTAGTTGTGTCGTGCGCGAAATTAGGTGTGAATATCATAGAGGGATCCATAGTACTAAAATATTCAATGGAACAACTTAACGGGTAAAGCGTAACAATATGAATTTCTAATTATTTTTCAATATAATCTCATTTATATACATCGTATATATATTATATTCATATATTTTAGTGAAATTACATGCATAGGGGACTTTTCGACTTAAAGCTCTGAGTGGCACTGTAACTGTTATGGACAGGCATGTCGCTTACCATCAGGCCCACCACTTGTTCACCCCGTCAGATGATTTTTTTTATCATTCAAAATAATCATTGTGACCCACCTCGCTACATACAACTCTCATATAATAATTAGTAATAATATTTATTATAGGTACTCATACAGTACAATCAGTCATACAAATCAAATAATAAAATATTATCATAAAAAGTTAACAAGTCTATTGTTATTGAAACAAAAGTCAAATAAATAAAGAAACCAGCGTCTGCCGTCTCAACGTAGCCACTGGCGCTGGTTCGAGTGTAGTCGGATCGATCGGATTTTTCTTTCTTTTCTTTTCTTTTTTGGAACTTTGAGGAAGTAGGTACATCTATTTGCCAAGTTTTATTGCAATCGTTTACCGGAAACTGCGCGAAACCGAATTTATCCGTAGTTTGCCTTCCTTAGAGATGGAACATTTTCTTCAAATGTAAATGGGACCAATACTGAGGTACCCTCTTTTCATCAAAAAAATTAATCATTAAAATCGGTTAACATACATACAAAAAAAACGTACAGTCGAATTGAGAACCTAAAAAATTTAATATAACATAAAGGAAGCTCAAGCAGAAGGAGTTTTACTGTTGCTTAATTTTAACAGCGGCAGATCTTATGAAAGAGTTCGTCCAGGGAAGTACTGTCACCTTACCTATTTCTGCCGCCAAGCAGTAATGTTAGCATTACTGCGTTCCGGTTTAGGCGATTATCACACTGTACCGCGCCCCGTTACTGAGTTTGTATGGATAACACGCGCCGTCGAACACACTGACAACGCTTCTCCGCGAGCTCGAAGACCTGTTCAGTTTTCTACAATGAATCTCGACGTCGATTAATTTATATTCGCTACTGAAATTATTTATAAAATATTTGTAATGAAGTTGAAATGATCTATTTATCGATCTGGTTCGTAAAAAGAGAAACCAAATATACGTATTATTAATTAAATATATGTATTATTAAGTATTAACCGTTCTTGTCAAAGAAGGATCTCGGCTACATGTAGAATCAATACGGCGATCAACTACGAAGAGAGTACTTTGTTGACGCATATCTGCGCCCCCGCCACCGCGCGCATGATTCCGCGTCTCGCGATCCGTCCTCACGGCGCGGTGCAGTGTGTTAATCGCCGGGTGTTGGTAAAATTGCAGGCACATGGGACTTGTCAACTTATATCTCTAAGACAGTGCCCCTCAGATCTTTGCGATTTAAATCTCTGAGTAGCAACTGTTATGGACAGGCGTGTAATTTACCATCAGGCGCACGACTTGTTCGTCCCGTCACTTGATATTATAAAAGTATATACCTATATATTAACTGTGTCCATGGCCGAACGGTTGCCATGCCGGACTGCCACGCAGAGGTCCCAGGTTGGATTCCCGGACCGGGAGAAATATTTGTATGGACTACATTTATTTCTCTCGTGAGTTTGAGTGTAATTGGTGTTTGTCTATGTGTGTGTCCACGGTACCCGTGACACCGGGTTTCCATAGTGCGGGGCTATGTTGAGTATGTGCGTTATGTAAAAAAAAGAAAATAAAAAACAATTATTAAAAGAAATTCATTCGGATTCAGAACCTCCTCCTTTTTTTAAAGCCGGCTAACAAGTCTACTTTAATAAATAAGAAAATTTAATGTAACCCTCTCTCGCTTACCCCCAGGGTATCAGCCCTTAATACTCAACTCTAAAATTAGACTTATTCAGCTCACAAATTCTGATACACCATTAATTGAATCTCTTTTTTTTTAAATCCAATTTTCGGGGAACTTAAGCCCGAAAGACATGAAGTCGAAACCTGGGAATGAAAACGCGCCCTTAAGTAAATCGAGTTAGATTTTGTATACAAACTTGTTTACAGCCGAAATTAATGTTAAACCTTTTAATTAACAAAATTGCCAGTTGTGCCTCGAATGAAGTCGAGGGATGGCGACAGTTATTTTGTCACTTGTATTTTATACTAGTTAACTGGATTATGCCTAATATTTAGTTTTTTTTAGACTGCTTTTTAATCGCATGTAACTTTTGCTTTCAAAAAAATTGCTTTTTATTTCTTTTTTTATTTGCTTAAGAATATTTTATTACTTATTACAATATAATAATAGGTACGGTATATCATATAGTATAATTTATTATAGTAAGATTTATGTATTGTCTTTGTAGACAACATATAGCATTGACTCAAACCTTGGTGGTCTTTAAATGTAATTTAAAATAAAAATAACCTATTTAAAATAAAAATAAAATACATATCGAGTTCTTAAGTTTTCGCGATTGTTACACATAGGAAATGAAACATAGGTTTGTTTAAAAAAACAAATATACGCGATTTAAATCCGGAAAAATAGTTTCATTTCCAATAATAGAATACTTTAAAATAATTGTTCGTTTTATACCAATGTAATTTATTGGTAATAGTAAATAATAAAAAATAATTTAAAAAAATATGTATTTACATTTTTATTGAATTGATATTCATTTATTTTTTGTGAAATTACTCCACTAGTTTGTTATTATTATTAATACAAATATAGAACACTCAGAAAAAACTCCTTCGATCCGGCCGCATTCGAACCGACGTCTTCTAGCATACCGTGCTAGACGCTATACCAACTAAACCACGGAACGAACCAGCGGACCTCACGAATTTTTCTATGTGTTTGTTGTCGTGTCTTAGTATTTGGTTTTTCAACGACTTTTTAGGCGCAGCGCCATCTATGAGAAATCTATAACTGTATTGTATAATAAATACATATTGTATAATATGTATTTAATTTTTTATTTACGTAGATTTTGCGACAGTTTACTTATTTTTTTATATTCCATTGGAATTTCTTAACATAAAAAACCTACCTCAAAAGTCATTTATCCCCTACTTTGCCACCTTTAGAGGCGGAACATTTTCTTCAAATTTAAATGGGACCACTTCTGAGGTACCCTGTTTCCAACAAGTTACCAGACCGGCAAAATGATAGTGACGGAGTGAAGATATTTGTGTTTTCCATCCGTTACTCTCATCTCTGGACTGTATTCGCACTTTCCATCAGGCGCGGTGCAGTCATTTTGCCGAGTCACAATAAAAAAAAAAAAAAAAAAAAAACAAAAAAGAATCTTCAAAATCAGTTCACAAGAAGTTAACGTGTACCTAACATACATACAAAATTGACGTCGGTTAAAAAGAATGTTAGCTTTTGAAAGGCTTTTTATTTTGATTGTACTTTCTGTTGTTGGGGTTAGACAAGATTGACATTATGAGCTTTCGAACGTTCTTATGTCAAAGGTTTATCGCACACTTGCACTAAATGCATAATTTCCCATTTTTTGTTTTATTGGTGCCAAAAGTATTAAATATCACCCTGCATCGTTCCCATTCATCAGGACTCCAATATGTTGTCTCTTGTAAAAAAGTCACGCCAAGTAAACTACCTGAGCTCAACACAGAATGCAATAATTGACGTGTTCTTATTTTTTTAGGGAATTACATATTACCAACGTTAATAAATTAACTGATTTTTTAATACAGTTGCTCAAAACGTGGTATTTTTCGCACTACAAATCGTGCGGAAAGTTGGATTTCTCGCACTAGTGCTTTTTACTTTTCCAGTTTTTTTTAATTTACTGTTGTTTTAAGTCTTAAACATAGAACTAAAGAGATTGTATATTTATTTAATATTTATGTGCTTTGTGACGTAAGTCATTCGTCATTAAAACTTATATTTATTTACAAATACTATATAATGAACGTATCGAGTGGAGGTCCACGGTCTCTGCCTACCCCTGAATGGGTGACAGGCGAGATTTTTATGTATATATTTATTTGTTCTATGTATTACAGATACTCTTGCTACTAAATCTGATCATATGTAAAAAATGCTTTTATTGTATGAAAGTCTATGAAGTAATATCGGGCACATGAAATAAATTATGTATCTATGTATATGCCAATTCTCGTCCAGAGATGGGCAGTGGGTTAAAACACAAAGTGCCGAGTTTTAATCCATTTTTGTCCAAAATCGTGGGCAGAAACGGCGAATGCCGAATTTGGTATAATTCCATAGTTGATACTAATTTCGACGTAAAAAAATATTTTTTTAAACGAAAATTTCGATTTTTATGACTATCCATTCCATGTTTAGTGTCTGGATTTTATTAAGTGTTTTCTTGATGTACTGTTTTTTCGGACGTAACGACCACAGCCTCTAAATAAATAAAGATTTAAAAAAAGTGCATACGATCTATCGATTTTTTGTTTCAATTTATTTCAATGCCATTTTCAAGCGAATCGATTCAATAGAACGGTAAATCGAATGGTCAAGTTCAGAAAGCGATATAGAAACGTTATTGTAATAATATCATTCAATTTGAACAATAATTTTGTTGTAAATAGTTTTTGCCCTCGATTTTGGGCGTTAATGGGGTTTAACCCGATTTAAACTCGGTGTTAACTAAGCGCCGGGTTAAAACCTGGGCGCTTGCCAATCTCTGGTTCCGTCTAAAAACAAAAAGGTAAAAAACAAAATTAAAATCCCATAAGATAAGATAAAATAAGATAAAGAAAAATGTATTTCAATATAACGTAATCTAATACAATACAATTAAAACAAATGTAAATAAAGCTATTATAGTATTCAAATAAGAATTGAGAAGGGAATCCAAATTATGCATTCTATGAAGAAGTAAAGCTATACATTTTAACATTAGAACCTAATGTGTAATTCCTATGCCTGATCCAAGCAAACGTGTGCCTGTATTTTAGGCATTTTTTTGGGCAAATTTCTTTATATTACAATTTAAAAAGAGATTTTCTATATTTTGCAATAAAATAATTAGTAAGTTATAAATTAATGGTTACCCATATAGAAATACTTATGAAACCACTTCCAGCAAGTCCTCTGTTTCATTGTAAGTTTTTCTCTTAAGCCATATTCTACATTCTATTTTATTTATGGCGAAATAATGCATATCTGTATTAACCATTATGTGGCTTCACCTGACCTTTAACGCGTTAAGCCAAGCAGTCTAGACATTTTGCTCGTTCGTTGACTCCAGAATCTTGTTTCGTTTGTCTACTTAATATATAAACCCAGTTTTAAATATATACCATATTTAGATAGGGTTATGTCACGTATCGTATTTATTTAAAATTAGGGGAAGGTCTTTAAAAAAAA
Source organism: Hyposmocoma kahamanoa (assembly GCF_003589595.1). NCBI lineage: Eukaryota > Metazoa > Arthropoda > Insecta > Lepidoptera > Cosmopterigidae > Hyposmocoma > Hyposmocoma kahamanoa. The sequence continues at coordinate 11,358,968 of NW_020653719.1, read as the reverse complement.
ATTATTTAATTTAATTAGGAACAGTTTTGTAAACTATGTTAGCACCATAGATAAATACTATTAGAAGTGGTGAATTACTTAGTTGTTAGTTAGCATCACACGCGCGACCACAGTATGAACAGTTGCCCATACGGTATGATTGCATCGTTCTTTAAAATCGTAGAAAAATGCTTTATTGTGCTGTTTTGGAATGCAAAAATGATAGCTGCACCAAAGATATTACCCGTGGTGGTATTTCATATCATCGGTAAGGGTCGAAACTTAAAATTGCGAATTCGTAACGCAGAAAATTGCGACGCGAATTTCTGCGATGAGATTTCATGCGGCAAGGCATCTCACAGCCACGGTTCGGATGGCCATTCTTTCGACGATCGTCAACCGTACTGAACGTATTTTTTAAACTAGGTAGCGTAAAAAGAGTGTAGCACTGCTGTTATTGATAAAAAAGTGTAGGAAAAAACATAAAGAAAATTAACATCACAGGAACGCGCGGAGCAATTCTCAAATTCTTATGATGCGTCGTCGCGTCGTAGTTTTGTGTTTCGAAGATCGAATTGATTTCTTCGTACTGTAACAACCGAAAATAAACGTTATCCCAATGCAACATGGTCGGGTTTTATCTTTTGGAGAACAAGCTAAACATCTCGAATTTTCCACGTTTGTAGCGAACAAAAGCTTAGCGAAAAAATGCTTTTTTAGTGTTTTGTTAATTTTAAACTTAATTCATCGAAACAAAGTTCATTGTGCAACGTGAACGTTAAAGAAACTTCCATTACAGTATCATACAATAATAAAGTGACAAAGTGACATTTATAAAGTGCCTGGTTAGAGGTACCTCCGTTACATAGCTATCATTTTCAAGATAGCAGCTGCAATTTTAATCAGCGGTTGTGCAATGTGCAAGCGGTCAAGGAATGTGTCTGGGGTGTTTAAACATCGTATACACGATGCAAAACGTTGGGAGAAGCAGCAGCACAATGGAAGCATTGTTGTTCAAGTTAAGACGAGTAAATTTTTCTTCGTGTTTCTTTCTATCGTAAAAAGGGCAGGTGCCAAATCTGTCTTTTTAAAGAAAACCCATGCGCAACAGCGGAATGTCTATGGACTGATGATGACAACAATATCGAAGCCTATTTAAGTAAAGTTCTACGTGTAGATGTGTTATAATATAGAAATAAAGGTATGTACAAGCAAACCATGTAAAGGCAACATTTCTCTTGTCCCAGGTGTAAGGAATTAGTTGTCGGATGCCCCTAAGTTCTAGCTTTTTATGTAGTGACCATGCGTTTTACGTATCGATATTTTTATATTTATAATTATTGTAATCTCACTGCCATGCCACGGGCATCATATGAGAAAAGAGTTTATTTCATAGACCTCCACCTTCTCCTCCAATGCGGTTAGGGGGTTCAACACGTTTCCTAGAATTGAACTTTTGATATGAAAATTTCATAGCGAAATATACATTTATTGAGCAATTGTGATCAAATGTTACAATTATATACTGTATTTGAAATTGCGTGTCCAAGTTTATCATTACCTAGTCAATGATTAGGTATATTCACTACTTAATATTTATCGGCAATACAAATTGAAAATTCGAGTACCCTTGTCTACTAGCTCACGAAGTTATAGCGTCTTATGAAATTGATATAATAAATCTATATTATATATTACTCTGCACTGAAGAACACAATAACTTAATGAGTTTGAGATATAAATTTTTTTACTTACTTCGTTTCATTTTTCAAAACGAAAGAAACTCCTAAATGATTATAAACAGCCGTACCCAGCACAATTCACGACCATTATAAATAGTAACGTAAAATGATGTTATATATTAACCCACGTGTAATGAATAAATGGCAACTATATTCAAATAAAATCAAAGCCGTCTTGGTGCGAAAACTGCTCGCCGACAGCCTTGTTGTCATTCAGTCAATGTGGCCGTCAATGTGCGGGGCGTGGTGCGGTATCTAAAGCTAGGGAGGGGCGGAGAGTTTTATAAATTTCATAAATAAATAAAGTTCTAGCCGCACACGCGATACATGCAGCCGTAGACGCATACCACACCTAGAGGTGCCGGTGATGATTTTATACCGATTTATTGGATATCGAAGTTATAACAGGTAAAAGAACTAATACTAATTGCTATTTCGGTAACTACTCTAGGAAACCATAAAGTTTTTAATGCCTGGGTCTGTCATTTAAAAAAAAATAAACAACTTCAAAAATACGTCACGACAATCGTGTGTGTTATTGTTTGGGCTGGTGATTTCGGTGTTTATTTATTGAAAACATACCGTAAGTAGCGTTTTTTAAGTTTACTCTGAATATAAATGTTTATAAACTATACTTTAAGGAGTAATTTCATGGTAAACGTTAGAACCACTCAAACGGAATATTATCATATTTATCCAAGTACAATAAAAATTAGTGCTTTTTAAGTGCAGGATTTGCGGTGTATTACTGCATTTTATTTGAGATGTTTTTGTTGACAGTACGTAGGGTTTTATTTTGCAATGCAGAATAATAATTTTTATTTATAAAAACTTGTATTTAAACTGAATGCTTTTCTAATTTGCAAAACCAAATAACCGCCATTTTGCGGTAGGAGGAGTGCATCGCGTGAGCGGTTATAAAAGAAATAGTTTCTATTCTCGTTACTTTTTGTTTTCTGTCACAAGTAACAAAAAATGAGTTTTACAGGGGTGCACGAAAGGAGCCTCCCCGCACGATGTACCTTTCCTTTCCTATAGGTCTGGTGCATCGGAACCTTACACCGATTGGCACATCCTTTTACCAAGATTGCAAGTATTATACTATGTGCCTTCGACATGATAAAAAGAAGATTATCGATTGAGTATTAGTTCTGCTTACGCAATGAATAGTCGAACTTGTATTATATTATTTATTTACATTTTATTACATTTATTTATTTATTTATTTATTTATATTACACCGTGTATAAAATACTTAATGCAAAATGAGACACGTGCGAATTGTTAAGCCACTTACTTCTCTTTGAGGGTAGGAAGTAAATAATAATAATGATAACGCACACACTCAACATAGCCCCGCACTAGGGAAACCCTGTGTCGCGGGTGCCATGGACACACACATAGACAACCACAAATTACACCCAAACTCACGAGAGAAATAAATGTAGGGCATACAATTATTTCTCCCGGCCCGGGAATCGAACCCGGGGACCTCTGCGTGGCAGTCCGGTATGGTAACCGTTCGACCACAGAGGCAGTTGTATGTAAATGTACACAAAGAATGTTTCACGTGCCATGTTGTACTAATAACGTTAGCTACAATGATTATCTATTCCGTATGTGTCGAGTCAATGATGAAATTAACGAGGACAGGAGTTTAGACATATATTTTCAAAGTTATCCCGCATTTTTAAAATCTTGCAATCTAAGTTAACGCAATAGTAATTTTTAGACCGTACTTTGCGTTTCGTTAATGTTAATTGGTTACTTAATTTACAATTTACTAATTGTAGTTACCTCCAGTCATAATGTTATTGTATTTGTATTTATTAAGTTATTATTTTTGGCTGTGTTGAATAATATGACAAAGCTGTAGAGTAGCTGTTAGTGGAATGGAGATTTATTTTCTATTTTATTTAGCAGTATTAACTTGTATTAGCAATATAAATTTGTATTCTGTAGCTGTGCCAATAAATAAATAAATAAACTAGTTTCATTTGAATGTGAATTAGGATTAATAAAACATAAAAAATTTTATAATAATAATCTCAGTACAAAATACTAAAAAAACCGACCTCAAAAGTACGTGGAATTACATCTATTTGCGGAGTTTTATTGAAATATCCTTAATTTCGCCACTATACAGGACTTGACAATGGAGATAATTAAAAACCGGTTCTCACTACTCAAATAATATTGAGAGAAAAACGCCTTGAATTTGAGAAATAGCAAAATCAACCATTAAAATAATTGCTCCTTAAGAAAATTAAAGCGTTATTTATAAAAATGAATCTTCATGCGTGAACAGCCACCCTTCGAGGTGGATGATTTTCTTCAAAATGAAGTGGGACCACTATGGAAGTACCCCCTTTCCAACAAAAAAAGAATCATGAAAATCGGTACACAAATACCGGAGTTATCGCGTAACATACATACAAAAAAAAGAAAACAAAAAATAAACATACAGTCGAATTGAGAACCTCCTCCTTTTTTGAAGTCGGTTAAAAATAGACGTCATCTGTAGGGCTAGCATGACAGGACTAACTAGCGCGAGATACAATTATTCTCGCACAGAGATCTCGCGCAAGTCGCGCCCTATATTGTTAGCCCTACTAAAAAGAATAAAATTGTGCTTCAATACGTATCGGTTTCGATATCATCAGACCAACTATCAAAATAAGAAGAAAAAACGATAACGTGCATATATGCGGTTATGCAAAATTTTATCTCCTTTCTCAATCTATCGATAAAATTGTCGAAAACAACGACATGACTATTTAAAATATTAGGAAAAAAAGATTTGTACAAAACAAGTGTTTTAATTATTTACTTTGCGGGCAGAGATATTATTATGATGTGTGTGATTTGACGTAGGTTTAGGATATTGTCTAATACTTTATTCATTTACGTTCCAAAACTTCACTGACCACAGTATTTCTCGCTCTGTCACACAATCGTACATTTTCAGACTATATCGAGAATATTCTGACAGAGGAATAGAGGGGTTGTGTAAAAAGATGGATTAGTGTAATGTAGTGTAAGTGAAGCAAGAAAGGTTTGCCGGGATCGTACAAAATGGCCATAAATCCAAATGCATGTAGCAATACATTGTATGTACGGGCACGACATTTTATAGAATAATTTCTTTTTTTTTATAGTACTGGCACGAATAAATCATGCGCCTGGTGGTAAGCGACGTGACTGTCCTAGCAGTTGTCACTCAGAGCCTTAAATCGTACAGATCCATTGCGCCTGTCATCCTGAGACATAAGTTGCAATGGTGCTGATGAAATTACAGGCGCATGGGACTTGTCAATTTAGGTTTTGGGGAAAGGGGCGTCGCGAGTACCACTCGGATCTTTCCGATTTAAAGCGAGTTATCGGAGGAGAAGCGAGAAAAATTGTCTTGCTTCATATATCATATGATATAGGTATTTACTGTGAAATAACGGTTTTACAAAAAATATACGATATACCTAAGGATATGTTTAAGGAATGTGCTAATTTGTTACGCGATAAAATGTTTACTCGAATATATAAAATCCTAAAAACAGGCTATAATAAAAGTCTGAAATAAATTATTTAAGAAAAAATATCTAACTTTGTACATCATTTTTATACAGAGATATGTCTCTGTAAGTACTAGGGAGAACCTGCTATATTTTGGTTTTCAACCGAAGCCCTATAGTTCACAATTATCCCAAAATTTGCAAATTGGGATTAACGATACGAAGCGCCGCCCGCCGCCATATCAGTCGCCATCGGGCGCTTGTCGCCTCGGATCCGTGTCAAATTTTCTCTGCCTGTTCTTATTTTACTCTTATTAATTTGCAGCGCGCCGATTGCGGGACGCGACCGGCGACCCGTCACACCTCACCACCTTAAATCTAGGCTCAAGTTGAAATACTTCACCTAAAAGTTCTGGGTGACACTGGAACGGCTAGGGACAGGCGTGTCGCTTACCACTAGGCGCACGACTTGTTCGTCACTTAGTATCACGAAAGAAATTACATACTTTTGATTTCCAATGAACCGAACACAATTATAATAATTGTAACTTTTTCATCAAAAGTTTGCTTGCAAAAGAGTGCACCCTTTTAAATTAAGAATTTTCAAAATCGGTGCACAATTGACGGAGATATTTGAAAACATACATACAGCCGAACGTATAACCTCCTCCTTTTTTTGAAGTCGATTAAAAAGTTTATCTTTAATAATCTAACACATTTTTATCTTGTGAATATAAAATAATTTCCAACAATGTTTTTTGTCATAAGAACGCCAGCTCAAATATTATAGTCGAACCTTTGTATTATGCTATATACTCAGTGCAATGAATCCACAAATTGAATTCCTCTGACCGAAATATCACAAGGAAACCTATAAATCTAAACAATAGAGACCAGAAATCAATAACAAAACGCAATCCCCAAAAAGAATTGCGTCCTTTTAATATCGTTCTGTCTCTTTCTCTCCTTAGCAAGCGTAATGACCCAAACCACTAAAGATTTATCACAAGACTTATCCGATTCTGTCCAAAAATTCTTACTATGTCCTTTATGTACACTTTGATTACATCTGTTACTTTCTATAAAGTACCAAAAAATATTTCGAATAGAGCGAGAAATGGATATAATGTTTAGTGATACTTTCGAAACCGTATGTTAAAAAAAGTTGTAAGTAGAGATAACCCTGACGCATTCCTGGGCATGCAAAATTGAACTCAAAATGCATTCCAATACAACAAAATTTACAAAGTGTGTTTTTTTTACCGGTATCGAACCCTGTGGTACATTGTAAATTCTACCATCCTGGTAAACATTTTGTGTTACAATTTGCATGCAATGAAACTGCTATATCTTTTGCCTTCTTCTGCTTCTGGTAGTAAGGGATTACGATTGACCTTTAAATTAAAACTGTGTCTTGGTCTAAACTGTAATGGTAAAAGCAAAATTGAATAAAATAGAAAAATACTGTCCAATTTTACTTGCTTCGCTGTCAGTCGAACAAACGAAGACTAAAGCGTGAATGACGCTCTGTATACGATTTTAACGCCCTATAAGTTCGGACACTTTTTAGCGCGGACCCGACGTCCATATAATTGTAAGTCAATGACCGGGATAGTAAAAACATTATAATATTCTTTATTGCACCAAACAAATAAACAGAAACAAAAAAAATAACATAAGGTGAGCAAAGGTGGACTTATCTCTAAAAGAGATCTCTTCCAGCCAACCCAAGGCAGTGAGAGCAAAGGTTTTAAGCGGGGAACGGCGTGCAAAAGAGATAACAAAAGATGATAATCTACATGTATAAAATATGCATATATAAAATTACCGTTAAATAATTAAAATAGTATATAAATAAATAGACTACATAACGTATAATACATTGTATCAATAAACTTACACATATACAAATATGATGATTATTAAGAGAGTTCAGCAAGAAAGTGCGCTGTCAACCTTTTCTTGAAGGAAGCAATTGACGGACTAGACTGAATATGGGAAGGGAGTCTGTTCCACAGCTGCGCTGCACGAGAGGAAAAGGAGTTGTAAAAGAAATTTGTTTTACAACTAGGACGAACGAGCATCTTAGTGATGCACGGACGCCTTGAGCGGCTAGGAGGGGGAAGCAGTTGGAACCGGGAACGTAGGTAGGAAGGGGAATTTGGGTCATGAAGTATATTAAAAAGGGTGGACAGGATATGCACATCACGGCGAAGGCGGATTGGGAGCCATTTTAACCGAGCACGAAATTCGGAAACGTGATCAAATTTTCGGAGACCGAAAATAAATCTGATAGCCAGGTTCTGTAGACGCTCTAGTTTGTTTAAAAGGTCTTCGGTCGCATCCAAGTAACAAACGTCGGCATAGTCAAGAATAGAGAGTAAAAGAGTTTGTGCAAGCATAATTTTGGTGTGAAAAGGAAGAAAGTATTGGAGACGTTTGAGAGAATGATATGAGAAGTACATTCGTCTGCTGACCTCATTGACATGAGAAGTCCAAGACAAGGTGCAGTCCATTACTAACCCGAGATTTTTAGCCTTGTCAGTATATGCAATTGGAACTCCGTCATATACCAGCGCAGGTACCAAAGACCAGTCCAACTTGGACCTCAATCTGCTACTGCCCACAATCATTGCTTGAGACTTGGCTGGATTAACCAAAAGGCCAAATGACTTGGCCCATAACTGAATGGCAGACAAATCACAGTTGATAGACGCAATTGCCTCCGCTACCTCGCCCACTTCAAAATTACGATAAAGCTGAAGATCATCAGCATATAAATGGAAGGGAGAAGAAATGACACGGGAAATATTATTAATAAAAATAGAAAAGAGTAAAGGAGAGAGTACGCCACCCTGGAGCACACCAGCAGTTAAGTTAGACCAAGATGACGAGCCATCATTGATTTTCACGCTCTGCTGGCGACCGAAAAGATACGAAGAGAACCAACTTATAATAGGAGAGGGGATATTAACAGCCTGAAGGGCACCAAGAAGAATGTCGAAGTTAACAGAGTTAAAAGCGTTGCTGAAATCCAAGAGGGCAATGGCAGTGAGTTTCGTTTCATCCATAGCACGACGTATGTCCTCCGTAATGTTCAGTAATGCTCCAATAGTGCTATGAGATGGACGAAAGCCAGACTGAAACGGACATAAAAGATTATAGGAGGTAAGATGAGAATAAAGTTGTGTATGTACAATGGATTCTAGGGCTTTAGAAAGAATGGGGAGAATGGAAACAGGACGGTATTGTGAAAAAGATCTAGGATTCTGGATTTTAGGGAGAGGTATGACAAAAGCCTTTTTCCATTGAGTTGGAAAGACATTCGTTCATTCTCATTTCTTTCTTTCTGGTGCAAAGCATACAAAGGACACTTGAAATCGTTTTACCACTACTCTAGCCAATCTTAAGTGTTTTTACTTAGCCTTCCACAAAAGCGTGAACACCTTTGCACGTCCTAATTTATTTAAGAATAATTCTTTTAAGACGCGCTAAAACATTGCGGAACAATCAACTAGATCTTTGTACGAGAGTTTAAATTTTTTTTTATGAGTTTGTCCAGGGAAGTACTGCCGCCATACCTAATTCTACCGATAAGCAATAAATATAATAATAACCTTTATTTATCAAATAATTAATTAAAGCTTTACATCATCTTATGGCTCTGACGTGATAGTTCTGAAAGGGTTGTAACCCTAACAAGCCGTGACCAGGTTCACGGCAGTAAAACAGAGAATTTCCGGTCCACAAATTTATTAAAAGTCGGGTTATGAAGAAATGGTAACGAGTAAGGCTGTAACAATAAAAAGGTATATATAGAAAAACAGGTACATCAATATAAGACAGCTCCTAACTTGATAGATATAAGAGTTATTTAAGTAGACAGTTACCCTTAAAAAGGGCCGAATTATACTGAATTACTGATACGTATTCATAGGTCCATGATAAGGCTATAGACTGTTATACACTTATTGGAATTGACACATGATTTAGATTATATTATAATGATTATAACTTGGTAAAAGAATCAAAATTAGACGTGATTAAATTTAAACAGCTCCGTCCGCTGTCGCGATCGAGCAGGGAGTGACGATAGAACGAAACAAAATTAGAATGTTAGGCAAAAGAATGGAACAATTCAAAATTTTAATTTAAAAACGAGTGGCCAGGAACCGGATAAAGGCGATAAAAAGGTGGGATGACGATGCAAGGAGGTCACACCGTCACAGTTTCTTCCAGATAAAACACAGTTAGTACCACTAGATAAATAAAACAAAAATATTATAATAATATATTTTTATTAAAAAAAAAACCGACCTTCTGTTCGGTTCTGACTGTTCACAACAGTTGCAGCTCCATTCAGAGGTTTAAATCGCAAAGATCTGAGTCCCATGTGCCTGTAATTTCACCAGCACCCTTACCCTTCAAAGCTGGAACGCAGTAATGCTAACATTGCTGCATGGCGGCAGACATAAGCAAGGTGGCAGTACTTCCCTGGACGAACTGTCTCGCAAGGAGCTCTACTTCATTTTTTTCATTCATCCCCTAGTTCACTACCCTTAGAGGTGGAATATTTTCTTCAAATCCTTTTCCAAAATCTAAAAATTTCTCCTTTTCTGAAGTCCGGCTTATTGAAGTAAGAGTGCTGGCAAAACTACAGACACATGAGACTTATTAAGTTTATGTTTCAGGGTAGCGGGCGCTGTGGCAGTGCCTCTCAGCCATTTGCAATTAAAGCCCTGAGTGACACTAAAACTGATGTGGGTAGACGTGACACTTACCATCAAGTGCACGAGTTACTTTATATTATGAATGTGTCGTAGTACGTTATAAAAATCGTTTATTCCCTGTAGTTCCATGTACTACAGGGAATAAACGCAGTATCGGCGGGTAACCGATGGGTGCACAGGCCTGGAAATCTTTGGGCGAGGCTATGTTCAGCAGTGGACGTCAAAATCAAAGTTAAAGATTTTTTTTTAACGCTCACAATCAACATAGCCCCGCACTAGGGAAACCCTGTGTCGCGGGTGCCATGGACACACACATAGACAACCACAAATTACACCCAAACTCACGAGAGAAATAAATGTAGGCCATACAAATATTTCTCCCGGCCCGGGAATCGAACCTGGGACCTCTGCGTGGCAGTCCGGCATGGTAACCGTTCGGCCACGGAGGCAGTTATTATGATTATTTATGATTATTTATTCCATAGGTAAAATAAATTTACACTTGAAAACGTCACATTTAAGCTACTGCTCGTTCACTACGCTGACCTTCCTGAGAAGAACGAGCAAGAAACTCTAGGGATTGCTCTAAAATAAACTTAAGTGCTATGGAATACACTTTGAATCAAATTTGTGTAGATTCTGGAACCATGTCGTCTTTCCATACATCTTTATCTAACACGTAGTCTTCAATTTGGTAATATGATTTTTCGATCAAAAATTTTTAATGTAGTTTTTAAACTTAGGAAATGATAAACTTAATATATGCTCCGGAATCTTATTGTAAAAACGTATACAGTTCCCCATAAAAGAGTTGTTTACCTTGGTTAAACGAAATCGTGGTACCATGAGTTTGGACTTAGCTCTTAGGTTAATATTATAGATATCTTCTTTCTTATTGAAATTATGTATATTTTTACGTCTTCCGGCTGATATGATGATGATGAACTGCTGTATTTCATATACAATCAATTCATGTAATAATCCCTGACAAGTGTAGTGTTTTATATACAGTCATGTAATAGTTCCAATTAGTAATTTTTCTACTTGTTTTTAGTTAATATTTAAGTTACATTTTATAATTTTAGTGTTTATCTCACTTGTACTTACGTGCCACCTCATTTTGTAAAAAGCGGTTCCAACTGAAAACCAGCGTTACAGCAGGCGAGCTGTAACATTATGCTGAGTTGGATCCGTTTCGGCTTTTAGATAGGTATGCGTAATAATTAATGTGAATTACCTATTTAGCTTGAATTATCTTAAGCTGAATAAACGTTTCTTTCTTTCTTTCTTTTCTTTTACTCTATTCCACGTGAAACAATTGTGACCCAAATGTTCCATGCATTGAACGAGTGGGAATTTTTTTTTATCTTTTCCCATTTCCATTAGTTCCATATATAGAGAGATTCCTAAAGCACATCATGATTGTTTACTCCATTTCTCAAAAAATTGTATTAATGTTTGACGATTGATTTTCGAGTGATTTGCACTCCGGTTTTTATCGTGTCGTTATCTCTGAGATCGTCGTTATATTCTATTTCAATAACACAAGTGCCGCAGTTACTTGAAACAGATTACAACACTATTTTAAAACAGTACAAAGAAAACATCAGTAAGTCTGTACACCGCATTCAGAAACAAGAAAATATAAATTGTGTGAATTTGTAAATGGATAAAAGAAAGCAAAAAAGAACAAAAAATACTTATTTTAAATATAAAACTAAAATATATAGAAGTATACATATCCATCTTAAAAAGTTCAGAATAACTGTTCGATGTTAACTTGAACTATGTCGAACTATGTCGATGTTAACTATTTAAAATGTTGTTTAATTTTTTTTTTACTTTCTAGTAAATTAACTTATGTATACACCAAACAGACGCAAGTTGGGCTACTAATCTTCTTATACTATGGTATTGTGAGCCACAGTCCATACAACGTAATGCGCACCAAAACTTGCTAAGAGAAACACAGCAATTACACCTAACGACTCTGTGTTTCTCTTAGCATCGTGTTTTCAGTTCGTGTTCTTGTTCCAGATCATGGTTATCCTATTTCTCTAATGTTCAACAGTAGTCTTGCTTATCCGTAATATTTTTTTCGAAAATGAATTTGTCAGCTTGAAAGGCTTTGGAGACGGAAAGAAGTTTTTTTTTATAAATTAAAATAAAAGGGGTAGAGAATTACAAAGTAGAATGATACGTTTATTACAAAGAAAAGAAACAGTGTTAAAACGTAATGTCGAGTGGAGTGATCAATTGAGCGTGTAGAGCACAATAGGAGAAAATGAAGGCACGGAGTTGGAGGCCTCTACATTCGAATGTTGGAGACCGAGGACATGGGTGCAGGATCGGAGAGCAGTGAAGTTTTTGGCTATGCTGCAGTTGTAGAGCAGAACCGGAAAGCAGCGAGGTTGATGAAGAAACAGCGTTGGTAATGCAGCAGTGGGTATAGTAACATTTGGTAGTCGGGAGGTGGAGTTCTACATCTTGAACATAGGCTTCGATAGCTCCTGTGGTGCGTCCTACTTATGTAAATAATAATAAATAAATAACGCACACACTCAACATAGCCCCGCACTAGGGAAACCAGGTCTGTGAGGGAAACCCTTTGGTCATGGGTGCCATGGAGACACACATAGACAACTACAAATTACACCCAAAGTCACGAGATAAATACATTGTAGGCCATACAAATATTTCTCCCGGCCCGGGATTCGAACCTGGGACCTCTAGAAGTGGGACGCTGTAGAAGCTACACTCGAATCATGAAGGTGACGTATACGGTACAGGCAAGAGGAGTGTAAAATGACAAGGCTTAGAGAGATGAAACTGGATAATTTAACCTCAGGCAGACGTGTAAGCGCTGCAAGAGTAAGACCAGATGTGGGGCTACGAAAAGGTGAGACTTCGTATGTTTACTAGATCAGGTGAAGACCAAATGTCTTGAAGGTCGACGTCAAGGTCAAGGAATGACGACCAATTACAGAGTGAAAGAGAATATCGAAATTCGAATGGAGAGTTTCTAATTTGAAACTTTTTGTTTGTGTTTGTCGCTCACACTTTGGTTCCCAAAGTGTATATAGTTACGATCCCAAAACAAAGCAGCAATCGAGTGTATGGGTCTTTCGAGATGAGCCGAAACCAACCAAAGTGGCACCAAACCAACAAACCACAGAATAACAGACATGTTTATAAAGTGAAATTGATGAAATAATGTGTAATTAGCATTGAAAAAAGGGAATGGCAAAGTCCAGAGAAACTATCAGTACGATAGATAATGCAGAGGTCTGGAAATCAGGCATAAAAAGTGGGTAATCTGTCAGTCAGAAAAATAGCTTAAAAAGGAAAATTGAAGCATTTTATTTTTAATTAAATTTTTATTGAATTGATATTCAATTATTTTTTGTGAAATTACTCCACTAGTTTGTTATAATTATTAATACAAAGATCGAACACTCAGAAAAAATTCCTTCGATCCGGTCGGATTCGAACCGACGTCTTCTTGCATACTGTGCCAGACGCTATACCAACTAAGCAACGGAACGAACCAACGGACCTCACGAATTTTTCTATGTGCTTGCGTCGTGTCTTTGTACTTGATCTTTCAACGACTTTTTAGTCGTAACGCCATCTATGAGAAATCTATGACAGATTTATCACCCAGTTAGTACCTTTACAGCTACCAGTCCTGGCGAGAGATGTCGCTATTCACTGTATTAATTAATTTTTTATTGAATTGATATTCAATTATTTTTTGTGAAATTACTCCACTAGTTTGTTATAATTATTAATACAAAGATCGAACACTCAGAAAAACCACTCAGAAAAAAAATAGCTTAGTTGGTATAGCGTCTGGCACGGTATGCAAGAAGACGTCGGTTCGAATCCGACCGGATCGAAGGAATTTTTTCTGAGTGTTTTTTCTGAGTGTTCGATCTTTGTATTAACATTTTATTTTTATTGAGGCATTCTCGGAAACGTATTTTAGTAGCAGTCTAATAATATATTTTTTCTTTACAACATAAATATAAAGTAAGGATTATTACAACACAAGGTGAGATCCCTGACTCTTAAAATAGGATTACCTGTGACATGAGAGCCAGTGTTCCTCCGGGCGATAGTGGATAACTTTACCCTACGCAGGGAAACAACAAGGTCCACTATGCTTTCAATTAGAAAAAAAAGAGAAAAGATAATAATAGCAAAATTAGAAATAGTACTAATAAATATGACTTCAATTCAATTCAATTCAATTCAATATTCTTTATTGCACAATAAACAAGCAAAAATACAAAACAATCAAAAATACAGTGTACAACAGGCGGCCTTATTGCTAAATAGCAATCTCTGCCAGGCAACCTTGGGGTGATAGGATAAACTAAAAGTAGTAATAATAATAGAGGGCGCAATAAATATGATATTATTATTAAACATCATAATATATGAATGAAATAAATAATAAATATCTACTAACATATAAATTACATAAATACTTAAATACTGATATAATACATACAAATAAATATATTATCACCACAGAAGAGGAAAAAAAAAAAACCAATAAATAAGACAGCAGAGTAGAATTTATAATTTAAGGTAATGAGCCTTAACTAGGATTTTAAATGACTCAATAGTCTTTGCTCGTCTGATCGACTCAGGCAGGTCATTCCACAGCTTGATGCTCCTAATAGTGAAGGAGTTGGGAAAGTATTTTGAGGAATGGATAGGACAGTTCAGAGAAAGAGTAGAAGAAGAGCGCAAGGTGCGAGGGAGAGTACTGCTATGATATTCAAAACAATTCTTAAGATAAGCAGGAGAAGTTGGATAATCATGGCTTCATGGTAAGTGAGTATGGAAATGCAGGTGTGATTGTGTGTGTGTGCGTGCGTGTGTGTAGCTCCTTGTGAAAGAGTTCGTCTAGGGTAGTATTACCTATTTGTAGTGTGAAACTATGGATAAAGATAAGGATAAGGGGTTATCGTCTTCATCTCTCTCATTATACTTTCCATAACTTGGATGGGACTTAGCTCTGAGTGGTACTGCAACTTGATATTATTATAAAAAAAAACAAAGTACTAAGATTTTTCCAACTAATTCTGCTTTTTCTATAGTAAAGACGAAACGTTATAAAACAGTTACAATGTTGAACAACCTCTCGAACCATCCACCGAACTAATTGAGTTTGAACACTTAATTAAGCACTGCG
This sequence comes from Hyposmocoma kahamanoa, assembly GCF_003589595.1. Lineage (NCBI taxonomy): Eukaryota > Metazoa > Arthropoda > Insecta > Lepidoptera > Cosmopterigidae > Hyposmocoma > Hyposmocoma kahamanoa. Next base: position 11,343,802 of record NW_020653719.1, on the reverse strand, counting down.
GTTGCAATGCAATAAGAGAAGCAATAACACTACTTCTCTAGTACAGGAACTGTATACATTATTCTCAAAATTCATCATTTATCATTATACTGGAAGTTGAACTTCCAGGTTAAGTACACTAGGTTATTCTACCTTGTAGCACAGCAGTGCAGCTTTCGAATGCCAGTGTTCACACAACATTACTGTTCTTGTGTTGTATTTTGTTCTATCGAGTTTTTAGGTTTTCACGATTGTTACATAATGCCAATGAAACTATTTTTTCGTACTAAATTGCGTAATTTTTTTCAAGCAAACAAACGTTTTGGCTTCTTACAGATCCCATGGTCACAAGTACTGTATATTATTTAACATTTTTTATGATACCAAGGGAAGGGACGAACAAGTCGTGCGCCAAAGTGTTAACCGACAAGCCTGTCTATAGTAGTTGCAGTGCCACTTAGAGCTCTAAATTGAAAATATTGAGTGGCACTGCCACTGCGCCTGTTACTCTGTAACATAAGCTTACATATCTCATGTGCCTGAAATTTCACCAGCACCTTTACTCTTCAAAACCGGAACGCAGTAATGTGAGCTTTACTGCTTGGCTTTATGGCACAACCAGCAAGTCACCCGAACATACCATTTTTGTTCAATGCGTCCGGATTTCTTTCGGCACTATCCCAGAATTTTACGAAATTGTATACTGTAGGTGCAAGAGACGTAAGGTCTACATCTCAAAGCCGATAAAGCATTTGCATTATTAGAATACTTCTTCAGAATCGCAAATGACCATAGCGCAGTGGAACAGAAGGATCGTCTGCCTGCCAGTTTGAGTACCATAAAAAGAAAATCGTTAAATTTTTATGGGATGATAGACGCGATCGAGTCATTGCCATGCCATAAAAAAATGTTATAAAATACACCATTCCGATAAGTAAGAAAAACATTATGTGTTTGGGAAATTATTATTAGTATTCTTAGTGTAAGAATATAAAGGGAGCTATCAAATGTTTTGTTATTTTTTTATAATATAATATTGATTGAGTAAGTGACGGAACAAACAAGTTATGCTCGCTCAGTTGCGATTTAACGCAAAGATCTAAGGGACACTACCACTACGACCTCATACATAAGTAGAAAACTCACATGTGCCTTTGTGAGTTTGGGTGTCATTTGTGGTTGTCTATGTGTGTGTCCATGGCACCCGAGACACAGGGTTTCCCATTTGCGGGGCTATGTTGAGTGTGCGTTATTATTAAGAGAAACCCTGCATCGCGGGTGTCATGGGCATAACATAGACCACCACAAATGACACCCAAAGTCACGAGAGAAATAAATGTAGGCCTTACAAACATTTCTCCCGGCCCGGGAATCGAACCCGGGACCTCTACATGGCAGCCGGATATGGTAACCGTCCACGAAAGCAGTTTTTCATCCATATTGGTTAGTATAACAAAAAAAAACTTACGCAATAATGTTAGTAATCACAACTTATAAATATGTGCTGGGTTAGAGTACACAAGACATGAAGTTTGGTCCTGTGTTCAAGACATGAACCCTAGGCCCTGCCAGCAATAATACTCATGATGCCGTTACCACTGCCACGCACTCTGCGCATGAGCATCGGCGAACATTCTTGACAGTAATCAACGTGAAGTTTTACAATAAGGAAATTAAGTTAATTTGTGACCTATGGGCAATTGGGCACGTCCTTTCGTTTCAAGAAATTTTGATGGTAGTGACGATGGATAGAACAGACGTAAGTGAAGGAAAGAGAAATTCGGGAACGATATAAAAATTTTAAAAATAAGTGGCCAGGAACCAGAAAACAGAATTATAACCGCTCACGCGATACATGCTGCCGTAGACGCATACCACACGTAGAGGTGCCGGTGATGATTTTATACCGATTTGTCGGATATCGAAGTTATAACAGGTAAAAGAACTAATATTAATTGCTATTTTGGTAACTGCTCTAGCAAACCATAAAGTTTTTAATGCCTGGGTCTGTCATTTAAAAAAAATAAACAACTTCAAAAATACGTCACGACAATCGTGTGTGTTATTGTTTGGGCTGGTGATTTCGGTGTTTATTTATTGAAAACATACCGTAAGTAACGTTTTTTAAGTTTACCCTGAATATAAATGGTTATAAACTATACTTTAAGGAGTAATTTCATGGTAAACGTTAGAACCACTCAAACGGAATATTATCATATTTATCCAAGTACACCAAAAATTTCATTAGTGCTTTTTAAGTGCAGGATTTGCGGTGTATTACTGCATTTTATTTGAGATGTTTTTGTTGGTAGTACGGAGGGTATTTATTTAGCAATGCAGAATAATAATTTTTATTTATAAAAACTTGTATTTAAACTGAATGCTTTTCTAATTTACGGAACCAAATAGCCGCCATTTTGCGGTAGGAGGAGCGCATCGCGAGAGCGGATAAAAAGGTGGGATAACAATGAAAGAGGTCAGCAATGTCACAAACAGAACAACAACATTAACTCCAGGGCACTGATCTTAAAACACTTAAACCAGCATCAATTTACAAATCGATACCTCCAATTATTATCTAACTTAACAATCATGAACCTGTAAATTCACATAGCATTATACGAAATAGTAACTGCGTAAGAATAATAGTTGTTAAATGTTGAAGTCAAAGAACTTTATTTTACGAAAAATAGTTAATTTTGTTTAATATATTTGGAGTAATGTATTTTAAATATGTATTATATTTTTCATTAATTTGTTTCCACACTACACGCACTTATAACTGTATGTATGTAATGCAAAGATTATGTAATTATCTATTGGATATGAGAGTACACACTGCAATAACATGACAAACACATAAGACAGAAGTATTTACGTAATTCATTTTATTTTCTGTTTCGGGACGCATACGTTCCTTCACTCTCGCTCACTCGGTTAGGGCCCATTGAAAACCAGCGTCACAACCTAGTCTTGGTTGTGACTTTAGCTAACACACATGTCAGTGTAGTATTATGTAACTTGTTGCTTAAATGTTTTTTACGCTGTTTTTGTGTAATTTATGTTCTAGTGTGTGTTTTTATTATAATGTGGCGTTGCTATAAATGGTTTCTATTTCTATTTCAATGAACACTACGCCAATTTAATTTTTTGGTACTTTTTTGTTATTTTTGTAAACAGCCGTATCTATTTACTAATATTATGCTCGCCGAATTTTGTGGAAAAAAAATAAAGAAACAAAAAACAAAATTCGAAAAAAAATTAAAATTAATTTGTGAATTAAAAATTAAGAAACAGGTCCAAAAACTAAGCGTATTGCAGTTATCGAAATGTTTGTTTCCAAAATGGGCCCTTCAAGAAATCGAGCCTCTCTTCATTTACCGCTAAAGTCCTAACGCCGAGCCGCCGAGGTAGTCAATTATATTATCGATATATTTCCTCAACCTACATTCTATTTTTATCTAAAACGTGAGCTCAATTTCAACCCCTTAATCAAACCCACATTGTATAATGTATTTGGTTTATTTATTATTCGTAAAACTCAACGTAGACATGTGTAAGATTGAAAGAAAAAAAATGCACAATATCTCGTTTTTCCTTGTAAATGTACGTAGGTAAGGCTTTCATGGTTATTCACTCACTATAGTAGTGTTTATTAGATATAAGAGTAGGTACCCATTATAATATATTCGTTACACATACGTCCGGCATTCACTCGGTTTTAGAGCCCACTGAAAATCAGCGTCACAGCCTTTTCTCGGTGGTGAACAGCTGAGTGGGATCTTGTTACTTTTTTATTTATATTTTATTACTGTGTATATTTTTGTTGTGGCGTAGTAACAAACGATTTCTATTCTATATATATATATATATATATTCTGCTCTGCTCTGCTCTGCTCTACTCTGCTCTGCTCTCCTCTGTTCTGTCTGTATTTAATTAAGTATTTTGTTTCATTTCGAACCGCACACGTCCGTCACTCACTCGCTAGGGTCATTGAAAACCAGCGTCGCAGCGTATTCTCGGTTGTGGCTTTAGCTAAATGAGATCCATTTTCATACGCCCCAGCCGCACACATGTCAGCATAAAAAAATAGCAAAGATATAGCAGCAGTAGAGCTCCTTGAAAAAGCTCGTCCGGGGAAGTACAGCCATCGCCGCCCGGCCGCCACGTTGACCAAATTCAAGTCAGCCTCGCCAGCCTGTCCGGGACGCTCTTTAAGTTAAAACGTAAAAGCTAAAAGAAATTCGTGTAGAATAAATGCGCCTATAAAGGGAGGTGTGCTGCAACAAAAATACAATTAAAGTAAATATAAGACATTTCTGCCCCGAAAATTATTCCCTGAAGACTACTATGCGACGTTATTGCTAAAAACAATTTGTCACTACATGTAATGAGGTTCTTAGTTTGCTTTTAGTTCTGCGAAACACGTAACTAGAACTTTGCGCTCCAATAAATAATTCTACGAATTCGTGTGCTATGCTTTTAGTGCATTTCTATGTAGATCACATGGAGTTAGGACTCTGTACAGACATGTGTTAGATAGATGTGGCGTTGGTCAGAAAAACATTAATTTCGTAGCAGTACAGTAAGGGTGCTGGTGAAATTACAGTCACATGAGACTTGTTAACTTATGCCTCAGGGTGAAGGGGGCAGTGGCAGTGCGCTTCAGATTTTTGCGACTTAAAGAACTAAGTGGCACTAAGTTTATGTTGTAAAAAAAATACTTTGTTTTTCAAGGGAAACAAGCAGGCATATAACACAGTGTGACACGAAATCAGTACCCGTAAAACTGATACCTGTAATAGATTGCTATTATCTAATAGTATATATCTTATGTTTTTGTTACGTCTAGTTTTTTAGGTTCCAGCCAATATCTTTTTTAACTATTTTCATTTTACGCATATAAGTGAAAAATAACTAATAAAATAATAGTTTATCGAGTTCTTAGGTTTTCGCGATTGTTACACATAGGAAATGAAACTGTTTTTCCGGATTTAATTCGCGTATATTTGTTTTTTCAAACAAACCGACGTTTCGCGCCTTTTACAGGTCCGATGGTCACGGTTGACTGAGGTGGTACAGTCTTCAACCAGTCATATCTACTATTGATGCAAACCACCCTATTTGTTCACTATAGTTACAATAGGTATTAATGAAATACCTTATTTTTAATTTTACAAAGAAAACATTCCAATTTACGCTACATTAATTTTTACAAATTATTTTATTGAATTAATTTTTATTAAGTTCAATTTATTATTAATTTTTAATAGAAATTAGAATAAATTTTATTGATGAATAAATATTTTTGCGATTTAAATCTGGAAAAACAGTTTCATTTCCTAAATTAATAATTGACAAAATCTATTAATATGAAGATAATATTTCTGAAATGAAATGAAATAAAATGAAATGAAATGGAATGGAATGGAATGGAGCGGAGCGGAACGGAACGGAACGGAACGGAACGAAATGAAATGAGTAGAGCTACTTGTGGAAGAGTTCGTTCAGGGAAGTACTGCCACCTTACCTATTTCTGCCGCCAAGCAGTAATGTCAGCATTACTGTGTCCCGCTTTTGAAGGGTAAGGGGTGCTGGTGAAATTACAAGCACACGAGACTTGTCAACTTATGTCTCAGAGTGACGGGCGCAGTGGTAGTGCCTCTCAAATTTCTTCAAACTTCAAACTTCAAAGTTTTATTGAAATCGTTTACCGGAATGTGAGCGAAACCGGATACATTAGAGGATGAGATGATTAAGTATAGAGTTTACCACCCTAAGAGGTGGAATATTTTCTTCAAATTTAAATGGAACCAATATTGAGAGACCCTCTTTCCAACAAAAAAAGAGTCATCAAAATCGGTTCACAAAGGCCGGAGTAATCGCGTAAAATACACACATAAATAAAAGAAACAAAGTACAATTGAGAACCTCCTTTTTAAAGTCGGTTAAAAATAGGTAGGTGATACAAAACATTGATTAGAACAATGAAACCTGGGGGCTTACCGTAACTATTAAAACGATATTACTTTAACCTTACATTGACTTTTCGTACCACACACGCGCTGAAAGTTAGCTTATTATAATGTTAAACTATGATATTATATCGCAAAGATTCATTCACTAAATTTGTGCTATGACGCTACCTTGACATTATAGCAATATTGTTCTTATGTGAAATTTAATTATTTTTAAATAGTTACTCGTACGCAGGGGAAACAATATTATTTTCGAATTAAAAGTTAAAAAAAGAAAAAAAATTTCTTCAATGTTTTATTTATTTTTCAATTTAATAATGTGTCTTTAAATAAAAAGACGTAGAAAAGAAAATAAAAATTGAAAATAACGTAATCTAAATATCACAGATTTCTCATAGATGGCGCTACGGCTAAAAAGTCGCTGAAAAATCAATGCAAAAGATACGACGCAAGTACATAGAAAAATTCGTGAGATCCGCTGGTTCGTTCCGTGGCTTAGTTGGTACAGCGTCTGACGCGGTATGCTAGAAAACGTCGGTTCGAATCCAGCTGGACCGATGAAATTTTTTTTGAGTGTAAATTTAATAATTATAACAAACTAGTATAATAATTTCACATAAAAATAATTGAATATCAAATCAATAAAAATTTAAACGTAATCTAGATTTGATAAATACATAGGTACTTTTTTTTTTTGACTGTTAAATTTCTGTAAATATAAATAATATAATAATTATAAGTACTATAATATTATACTATGATTGGACGATTCGGACCATCAATAAAGAAAGAGATGGCATTATGTTGTTCATATAGCGTTATTTCTTTCCTACTTTTGGGAAGGAATACACAGAATAGAGAAGGTGATGGGTCACTTTAACAAATATACTTCGTTGACAGATGGGTCGTGGTATGCACTCTTCTGTTCCACAAACATAAAGACGATTTTTTCCTTTAGAATTTTATATTTTCAAAGTCAAAGTCAAAGTAAAACAATCTTTATTTCATAGGTAAGAAAATTACACTTGAAATCGTCATACTGATTAAACTCTATTCTCATTCGTAAGGCACCCCTGAGAAGAATGAGGAACAAACTCTGGGTTTAGTGGATTTTAGTCAATTCAATTTTTAATCTTCAATGTTTTCTTTTTAATTATGTTTTAATTATCTAAATTTCAAATGTAAAATATAAGTAATAGGATAATAATATAATTTGAAATATAAAATATGGATTATAATTATCTGAAATAAAATATTTTTATTTTTTATTTTATTTTATTATAATACTAATTAGTTATCACACTTTCATACAGACTACAATATACATATATGTAAAATGATTTATTAACTTTCCTATCATGATTTTCATTTTCATTAAACGGGAATGGTGGTTATAAACTTTTAACGTCTTAATTATGACGTCACATTTTAATTCGATATAATAAACTGATGTTTAATGGGTTGTTAATTTTTTATTAAATGAAAATAGCGTTGTCTTAAAGACTCGACTAGATATTTTTATAATAAAGGTATAATAGGTAACATTTATGGTAAACACTTCGTCCAGGGAAGTACTGCCACCTTACCTGTTTCTGCCGTCAAGCAATGTGTTCATGGTTGCCACGCCGCCCGTCATCCTGAGACATAAGCTGACAAGTTCCACGTGACTGTAATTTCACCAGCACCCTTACCCTTCAAAACCCGAACACAGTAAAGCTGACAATACTGCTTGGCGGCAGAAATAGATAAGGTGGCAGTACTTCCCTCGATGAACTCTTTCACAAGAAGCTCTACTGCTACTATATTGCATTAACTTTTTTTTTCACGTTTTATTATACGACTTAAGCATGTTGTTTGCTAAGTGATGATAAGAAGTTGTCACTTTGTTACATTAAAAATCCTATTGCATTATCTGGACGCATCTCACATTCTACAGTATGCTTTCGCACTCCATGTTCGGTAACTTATGTCCCAAGTGGACTTGTAGCGCGCTTGAATTAATGGCCTACAAACATTAACCTAATTTTAAGGTACTGTCTACACTGTTACTAATTTATCACAAGAAGTACGTTTTATCTATTTGTCAACTGCTTTATTATTGTCATTTATAATCTTAGCAAACAGCCTTTTTTAAACAATAACTTTT
>NW_020653719.1:11329480-11335688 GCF_003589595.1 Hyposmocoma kahamanoa | reverse complement strand
TTCTTATCTTCCCCCTTTTTTATGGTAAAACTTTACCATTAAAATTGTAAACAACCAGAAAAGTACACGAGGATAGAACTAAATCCTCTTAATTAGAACAAATTGTTTTACGACAATTTACAAAAAAAGAAAAAAGTTATTTGTAAAAAGTTTGTCGATTGTATAGGTAAATAAACATTTTTAACAAGGAAACTTGACAATGTCTCAGAGTTATAAAAGAAATTTTGCTTGAGAAATTCTTTTTCGTTTTAATTAAAAGAATGACTTGAATGTATAACACGACGTTAGGTAGTTAACACAGCAGGGGCGTCTTATAGACCGGTTGTTTCTCGTTTCAGAGGTCGACGGTGCTAATCATGGTGGCGGCATGTGTATGGCTTTAATACATGGGTATAACTTTAACTGTCTCTGTGGCCGAACGGTTGTTATGCTGGCCTGCCACGCAGAGGTCCCCGGGTTCGATCACGGGACGGGAGAAATATTATGACCTACGTTTATTTCCCTCGTGAGTTTGGGTGTAATTTGTGGTTGTCTATGTATGTGTCCATGACACCCGCGATACAGGGTTTTCCTAGTGCAGGACTATAAGTGTCTGCGTTGTTAAGATTAATATCTAAATATTAATCTTATTAGTAATAAAAAGATCAAACTCTAAGAAAAAGCTCCTACGACGATGCAACTTCTTTCTTCGTCATCCCACCTTTTTATCACTCTTTTCTCTAGTTCCTGGCCACTCACTTTTGAAATTTTGAATTGTTTTCTAATTCTTTTTTCTTCATCATTCTGACTTCGTTTTGTTCTGCCGCCATTTTGATCAAAATTCTCGAGGAGAAAAGACCTTCAATCATGTAAACCCATCAAGTATATAACCAGAAATGGAGACGAAATAAGGGCCATCCATTCCTGCCAACTCATCAGGCTAATGGGCCTGGTGAGTAACCAGGTAAGCTTAATATCACTTTTAAATATCAACTCTCGTTTGTGTTGAAATTACAAATTAGGAAACTGAAATAGTACAGCGCCAACAACTGACCTGTATGTACGTCTACGTATATTCCAAAAATATTCTGTATTTATTGTAATAAAGATAATATCTCTAACAAAGCGGGCTGTGCCGTTCAGTGATGTGGGAAAAATAGCAAAACATCTAATTACAAAACAAACGGAATCACATTTCATCGGTAATTAAATATTAAACATTTTGCAATTTTCGTCTATCATAGCAAAGCTAAAGTTAAACTGGTAGATTTGAAGAGAAACAATTGACACCCATCAATTGTTTCGAATTTGGTCTGACCAATCGGAGCGCAGTTGTTACAGTAATGATTTGGCAGAATAGATTTCAAACATTAAATGACATTTCGTGTCTATTTCTGGTTATATACTTGACGTGTAAACCTAACTGCTTATAAAGCTGCAATATATTACATACGAATACGGGCCCTTTTGGGGTAAGTTTACTTACATTTGTTCAACCTAGGAGTGTTTTGATATTATGGTACATGTTTTTACACCATTGTTTTTTGTTAAAGCTTGTTCCTTTCTTCTTTCTTTTCCGTCACCTTTTCCCTACTGTTATACCTTTTACAATAAATGATGTGGACCAAACGTTACTTTCTGTCATTATTACACAAGACCTGCGTGACAATCCTTTGATTCGACTGGATTCGAACCAGCGCCTTCAGCATACCGTGGCTGATGCTCTCCCAACTGAGCTACGGAACGAACCCTGTATCGCGGATGCCATGGACACACACATAGATAACTACAAATTACATCCAAACGTGCGATTTAAAAATGAAAATGAAAATTTAAATTTAAAAATGAAATATAAAAAAAATAAAAGAAGTCATACCGTGGTAAGAAGCCTGTAATTAGTGGTAATCATTTTGTAGTGACAGATGCACTACTGCAACGCTTCTGCAAGTGTCTAATTAGAAATCGCCCTTAACTTCAATAGTATGCCGTTTTCGTTACGAACGGTCCAAAGTCCAAAGTGCCTCGCTTGATGATCTCTTGACTGTACAATTAAAATTTCATTCAGTTAATTTGTTTTTTTTTCATTAATTTTTATACCGGATCATTATCTGTTATAAAACATTTTGGGATTCCAATTTCACATCTCATCAGAAATTATATTTTATTTATCTCGATTACTGATGCGTATGAATTTTTACCGTTTATGAATGTTGTACAGTCGCATGGCTGTACAACATTCATAAACGGTTTACACCAATTACTGGCTTATATTTATTTTACGTAACGCTAACGACGTGAATTAAATTTAGCTCCACAAACGCCCTTAAGAATGTTTCCTCTGTAACGAAATAAAACCGCAACTCTATTTTGCCTAAAATTAAAACATAACCTTACTTAACCTCAAAATTATGAAAATTGAAGCGCAAATTTTGTACTAATCTAATTCCAGCGCAGGTAGAGTGGGGTTTAATATTTTAATAAAAGACCCAACTCCGATTCTGGCTAATGACCAGCCATTTGGCTTCACGTGTTCCCTCGATTCTTTCAATATTAGCCAATCGTTGTTAAGGCGCAGTTTTGTTTGCAGTGCCTTAATTTATACATAGTAAGAAGTAAGAAAAATAATTTCTATTGGATACTTCACAGTAAACTAGGCTTCATATAAAGATATATTTTTCACCCCACTAGCTCGGAATGGCTTTCTTTCTCATTAGAAATCTGTGAGCAAAAGCGTTTTTTTTTGTGGCAAAGTTTTTTTAAATTCAAACTTGACGATGGAGTGTGGTGCGCTTAATTTTTTCTTTCGATAAAAAAAAAGATAATGACACGTTCAACTACGCGATTTCTCGTACATTTTTTTTTCGTACAGATCTCTACATTGTGTTTGTAGAGATCTGTGGTAGTCCGTGTGGAAATCCTCAAATGGACTTCATACCCAGGTAGGTTGCTGCAGAGTCAAGATAACAGAGATAACAGTCTAACCCAATGTGACTGCAGTGGTCCAACACTATATACGCAACGCTTGCTGTTGTGCCCCTTGTGCCCTAATACCGAGGGAAGATCTCTACGCAAATAACAAAGTCATATTGGCAACATACTATTTAAATTTAATATAGTAAAAAAATTACACGATAAGATGAAGAAGAAAACGAAAATAAAAAGAAAAGGAACTGAAATTTTCTACTCATTAAACTTTTACTCGTTTCAAAACATGCCACCTACTCCATTGCATTTTGAAAGTGATCTACAGTTTGAATATTATATATAACACTCGAAATCGTTTATCATAATAATAATTAACAATTACAGAACAAAAACGTACTTCTGCTCTCCTGTAAACATTGCACGCCAATTATTATGCCGTCACTTTTGTTGTCCAAAAAAATTATTTCTTCGAAAGAAATTTCTCTGGGATAACTATGAATTGATTCAATCAATTCATTGTCCAACAAAGGAAGTTTCAATCGAGCATAATATATTTCGTCGTTTGTAACACTTGTTACATTTGTAGAAAGATCTTTGTAGTATAGTAGATCAATTTATTCTCGAGTCTCAGAAAACAAGGACAGAAAAATATTCTTTCATTCAGTTAAAAATAGGAAATATCATCGAGGAAACGTTTCTCCTTTGGACAGAAGCTTATTCTTTTATGGTCTGCCAGCTTTGTGGTCCCCAGAGGTTTCAACGACAAACAGCTCTCAATGTGGGTATCAAGAGCGTACCGGCTGAATTGCCTCTCAGAATTCGAGTTCTCCTGTATAAATTGACTATTATCATCGACATATCCGATGGTACCATTTTGGATGATTAAGACCCTGTTCTTGACTGATTGGGACTTAATAACCATTTAAAGCTTTCATCTATTATGGTGACTACACACATACATCTTATCATTTGCATCTGATTTGTTTGCTGTCTCATCTTTCAATCATAATCCTAACGTTGGGAATATTACGATTCATAACGACAGATATACGTCGTGTACCGTACGAGTATAAGAAGCGTTTTTACCCAAAATATGGACCAATCTCTGTTGATTTAATGTTATTGAGTTATGTTTAATTCTTCTTCTTGTCGGGTCAATGACAAAAATCAATAAAATACTAAACCGGTGTTAAGTTTCTTTGGCCCAGTAAACAGTCACCTCTATGACCCTGCCTGTTGCCTTAGATCTTTTCGGATGTAGCTGGTCGAACACAGAGAGCAAGTAAAACATACTTTGAGTGGGGGATCCACAAGCACAATGGTTTTGAGTCAGGTATATATATCCCAATTTCACCATGTAGGTTTTCCATTGGCGTGTCCTGAGATGGTACAGGGACTTCCATAGTGATCATTATAACTCATGTCAGAGGAATAAGACTTTCGACTTAGCTGATATTAATAGAAATAGCTAATTTGGCTGGCCAAGAGTTGTGTGTTACTTCCGCCGGTGGGAGCTTGTGGCTCAAGAAAGAGTGCCGACTATCTATACATACATAATATGTTTAGGGGAACGTGGGGTATTGGGAGCCCGGTAATGAGATCGGTGTTAAACTTGACTTTCCCAATACTCGTATTTGTGCAAAAAGTTCTCCTATGTTTTCGTTAACGTTCAACAATGTTCGTCTCCCGCAGGCGCCCCCGCAGAACCCCGCGGTTAGCTCTACGAGATGATTGTGTTTTTCGCTCCCCGCTTATAAAAATTACCAAATTTCATCATCCCAGGAAAGTATCAACATGCATAGATACTACATTGTATTTACACTAACTATGTCACTATATCTATCAAATTAGGTTTTATGCTTGAAATTGCAAAAAGAATGGAAATGTTTCTACTGTTTTTTTTTTTTTTTTTCAATTCGATGTTACGCAGGTAATGAGAACTACTTGGCTCTCCTTACCCCATTGCAGTATCTACTGGATATTCTACATACCTTTAACACTTGCTTAATTTCATTACTTTAATTTATATATTTTTTCAGACTGGTTATTTATAATGGCTCCCATTTGACATGCAGGATACTCACCGGCTCCTTTTTCCCGAACTGTGGGCTAATGGGAGCGAATGACATGTTTTGGTTCTTTCTTTTTAATCAAATATTATATTTTAGTTTCATATTTTTTCTGGGATTATCTGGTACCCAGATATGACAAGCGCACGTACATAAGTAATAAATATTTCTAACACTAACTTTACAATTTATTATTTTAACAATTATTTATATGTGTTTTTTTATAAATTTTCCTTTAATAGGCTCCCATTCCCCCACGCTCCACTACTCGAAAATACAGACATTGATATTTGTCTGCATATAGTCTTCCTGTAGGGCTAGCACGATAAAGCGCGACTTGAGCGAGATACTGCTATTCTCGCATAGAAATCACGCGCTCTACGTCACTTTCGTGCAACTGTGATCAGCGAGACGAGGTCTACAACCCCCTCTAATCGGAGTTTTAATACCTTATTTAGGTCAAATTTTACTGTTAAACAAAACCAGCGTAATTATTGGCATTTTTTTAAGTGACAATAAAACTTTAGGTGCCAACATCTCGGAAGTTACCGAATTGCGTTAGTTACGACAACGAGGGCAGCACAAATTGGAAATGACGTTTCGGACCAGTGAGGCTAGCATGACAGGGTGCGACTTGCGCTAGAGTGACATTAAACGCGAGAGCAGCGACATAAGGCGCGAGATCGCTATGCGAAATTAGCAACATCTCGCGCTTTATGTCGCTCTCGCGCAAATCGCGCCCTGTCGTGCTAGCACTACTGGTTAGCGTCACTTCTTCTTCATATCATATCGATGGCATGCATATAATAATACTTGCCACAGTCGTGCACTCCATGCAGTGATTATAATTGGCCACAAACAGAACGCTGTGTCAAACTCTGTCAAATTTTGATACCCGTATATTATTAACCTCATTCCTTTACAAAATCTATAGGAGAGATTGTCCCTTAACACAACCAACTAGGAATTAATAATGAAATGTTCCAGCTTTTACAATATCCGCAGTGATTCATTACCATATATTGAAATTTTAATTGAAATCAGAAATTGCCCGGTACAATGGAGTAGACAAGAGATTCTCATAAATTTTAAAACCAATCTTTTACGGACCAATCGTAATGGCCGCATTAATATTAATCATTAATTTTTATTATCAGGTTCAATTAATCAGTTCGCGGAATCTTTTCGTTTGGAATACTGAATGGAACTTTTTGTGTATAATCGCCTGCAACTAA
>NW_020653719.1:11323942-11324480 GCF_003589595.1 Hyposmocoma kahamanoa | reverse complement strand
TTACCTTAGTACTCGTCCCATTTAAATTTGAAGTAAATATTTCACCTCCTAGGGTAGCATTCTAGAATATGAATGCGGTTTCGTGCACTTTCCGGTAACCGATTTCAAAAAAACTTGGCAAATAGATGTAATTCCACAAACTTTTGAGGACGGTTTTTTTAGTACTCTGTACTGAAATTATTTTTATGTTGTTCAATCTTGTATCAATAATAATATTATTCTAAATTACTTTTTTTATGGGTAATTAATTTATCAGAACGCAAGAGAAACTGCCTTATACAACTTAGCCTCTTCATTAGAACTAAAGCTGATCATACGGTTTATTACACTAATGCGAGGTCGAAAAAGTTCTGCTTACATTTCTGTGATCGAAATATTGTTTCCGCATATATACGTATGAAGTGTATCTGAAACTAAGTAATTTAATAAAACAAATATTGCTACGATAATATATCAAAAAATATTTTGAGAGCCCTCACGATCTTCACGATTGTTCACGTGCACGCGACGTAAACAGACAACCTGACCGGACATTTGC